>NW_026113614.1:0-14659 GCF_024323335.1 Lathyrus oleraceus
CAATAAAATTATTTTTCTGTCATTTATATATTGTCATTCACTAATCTGGGTATGCGAGGAGAGCCCTCAGCATAATTTCTTTTTTGACGCAAAAATCGAGAGAACCCTTCACCAGAGACGCGGAAACGCTAAATTGAATTCTAAAGAAGGATTCCCTCTAATCACTCTGATTCAGAAAAAGAAACTATGGCTGAAATTCCTCCAGTTCCACCTCATCCACCTCCGGAAAGACTCTTATGTGACTATGGAGGTGCAAATGCACCAGGTGGTAGATTGACCATTGTCAACCAACTGGTGAATGTGACAAATTTTCAACTGCATCCTTGCACAATCAATCAACTTGAAAGAAAATCTTTCACCAGAAAGGTTATGAAGATGCAAATAAGCACCTGCAGAGATTCCTGACCATGAGTACTACTTTGAAAATTGATGGTCATACTGACGAAGCAAAAAAGTTAAGAATGATCCCATTCAATTTATCTGAAGAGACGGAAGAGTGGTTCTACTCTCTTTCAGTTGGCAGTATTACATCATGGGAAGAGATGGAAACAACTTTCTTAAATGAGTATTTTCCAGCATCAGTATTTCGGAGAAAAAGGTATGAAATCTTGAACTTCAAATAGAAAGATGGTGAGTCCTTGGGATACCTACAAAAGATTCAAAAGGGTCCTGGTAGCTTAACCAACTCATAATATGAATCAGACTGAACAAATGCAGATGTTTATCAATGTGCTAAAAATAATGACAAAACAGTTGACTGATACAGCAGTCGGTGGCTCGATAAATTTCTCAACAGCCACCAGTATTAAAAGGATCATTGAAGTGATAGCCACAAATGAGCATCTGAAACTATATGATAGGTGTACAAGAAAACCTGAAGGAGTCATTGATTTGAAACTGGAAGCTAATAAAATTCGTTTGGAAGATACAGTCGCTTCTGAAGTAGAAAAGAAATTGAAAGCAGTGAATATAGGTACTCAACAGGTAGCTCAAATTCAACCTGCTCAGACCATCATGTGTGAAATCTGTAATGGACCTCACCATACTATGTATTGCTTTGTAACTCCTCAATATTGAAGAGATAAAATTCTTAAAGCAGAATAATCCTTACTCCAACACTTACAATCTAGGTTAGAAAAATCATCCAAACTTCTCATGGAATGACCAGAGAAGGAATGTTCCACAACAGGGTCAATGTCAATATCATACTCAATATCAACAACAACAAGCTCCAAAGAAAGCAGACTGGGAGATTGCCATTGAAAACATGACCGCATCAATGTCTGCAATTCCAAGAAGAGACTAGAAACAATTATAAAAACAACATTGTCTCTATAAGAATCTTGAAGTTCAGTTGGGTCAGATAGCACAACAACTAGCAAGTTCTCGAACACCAGGTTCCTTACCAAGTGAAACAGTTCAAAATCCAAGAAATCAGAAGAATATTAGTATTGTCACGACGAAAAATAAAAAGGCTTCTAAAAAGGAAAAAGTTATACCACCTGGCAAGCCAACGGAAGAGGAATTAAAAAGGACTAAACCGGTGATTAAGTTGCCCTATCCTCAGAGAGTGACAAAGAAGGAACCAAGCGAGTCAGACTTTGAGAAATTCATGACAATGTTTAAAAAGGCAGAGATTCATATGTCTTTATTTGAAGCAGTCGATAGAATACCCATGTATAAGAAATTCATGGAAGAGGTAATGCCCGAAAAGAAACCAACAGCAGAAGAACCGGTAGCCTGGAAGGAAAAGTATAGTGCAAATTCACTAGAGAAGAAATTCCAAACAGAAGGATCCTGGAACGGTAACAATACCATGCAAAATTAAAGTAAGAACCTTCAAAAGGGTACGAATAGATTTTGGAGCTAGTGTGAGTTTGATTCCATTATCAATCTATCACATGTTGGGTATTAAAAATGCCAGTGATACAAAGACAAATCTGAAGTTTGCAGATCACTCGAGAAAAGATACATATGGTATAGCAGAAGACGTACTGGTAACAATAGAGGACTTGAGTTTTCATGTTGATTTTATAATCCTAAACATACTTGAAGATGATGAGGCACCCATCATTATGGGTCGATCTTTCATGCAGACAAATCAATGCAATCTCGACATGGACCAGAGCACGTTAACCTTGAAAGTTCATGACAAAGAAATAACATTGAATGCTATTGAAGACCAAGAGCTAGAGGAAGATACAAAATCTTACTATCAAGTAGGCTTGATCAGGATAGAGGCGAGAAGGAAAAGTAACATACCAACATCAGAGAAAGATACAGGAAGGCCCTCTCGACTCTCATCACTTCCATTAGGAACCCTGAATGGAAAGACTCTTATCTCCATTCCAAAAGCCAAGAGAAAGAAAGAAACGAAAACAAGGTAAGGAGATGGAGGTGGGAAAGGACTTGTGGCACAAAGGAACCCATACTTATGAAAGAGATGACTTCCTAGTTTTGGACAAGAGGTGCAACAAGGTTTGGAGGCTAAAGTACCCCCCATAACAAGGGAAATAAATAGTCGAGCCATGCGACGTTAAACGAAGCGCTTCGTTGGAGGCAACCCACGCCGATGGAGGAAAAACCCAAATCTTAGGCCCAACTCCAAACGGGGCAACAACCCACGAAACAACGCGTTTTTATTTCTAATTATTGGTTGTGTTTTGTTTGTTTTAGGTTTACACAATGCCTTGCATAAAAGGGCGAAGGTGCTCACATGGAAAAAGTTGGAAAAAAAAAAAAAAAGAAAAAAAATGAAAAAACAAAAAGTTGGAAGAAAAAAAAAAAAATGAAAGGCATAAAAAAACAAAAATATTAAAAAAAAAAAAAAAAAATGGAAAAAAAAGGAAAAAGGAAAAAAAAAAAAAAAAAAAAAAAAAAAAAAAAAAAAAAAAATAGAAAAAAAAAAAAAAAAAAAAAAAAAAAAAAAAATAAATAAACTAAAAGAAAAGAAAAATGAGGGGCCACGAAAAAAAAAAAAACAAAGAAAAATAAAAACGAAAAAATGGGTGAGCATAATAGCAACCTGACACGGCCCGTGTCAGACCTGCGGATTTGAAATTTGTTTGGAAAATTTGAAATTTGTGTGGGCATGTCGCACTTCCCGCCCCAGCCCCCTCAGTAGGGCACTGTGAGTCACCCTCCTTCTATCTTGTTCTAAAACATTGAGGCCAATGTTTAGTTCAAGTGTGGGGGTGATGGGGGAGCGGTATGAGGGTTTTTTTTTTAGGTTTAGGAGGGAAGGCCCAGAAGGTTTTACTATGCTTTTTGCTTTTAATTTTTGTTTTTGTTATGTTTTAGTTGATTATTTCCTAATTTTTACCATTTCACATTTGGTTTATTTTCACTATCGGGGATCATGTGTTGCATGTATTTCAGGTTCTTTGTGTACTATTGGATTAGGTGATGACCATTAGTGGTAGTAGATGAAAGGACCACTCCATTTGGTTGCTTGTTGTGAAGGATCATCCTAAAAAGTTGATACTGGTGAAAAAAAAAATGGACGCAAGTTCTCAAGCTCGACTAATGTAGGCTCCCTGTGCATTCCAAATCGAGTAAGAAGTCACACCATACTAGAGGTATTGTGGATGCTGTCAAGCTTTACCGAACATGGTGAGTGCATAAAGAGCCAAATACATTGATCATCATGAGCGATATTCAGGTATGTCTTTATCACGCTGAATTTCTGTAGGTTCTCTGGGATTGTCACTACATATATCACACACACTGATGCACGTTGTTTGAATATAGCCCTTGAGACTTTCTAGCCATCCCGGTAATTTTATCCTTTATTAACCCCAGTTGAGCTGTACCCATTGTTTGTTTAACCACGTAAATGTAACCTGTGGCCCAAACACGTCCTTACCCTGTTCGGAGTCAAGGTGATATATTAAGCTGTGTTAAAATTCTAAGTTTGGGGTAAGCCCCATAAGTATTGAAAACCAAGGTGAGTGCGAGAACAAAGAAAAAAAAAATTCGGGAAATAAATTAAGAAAAATAGAATAAGAAAAACGATCATCGAAAAAAAAAAAAGAGAAAATAAAATGTACTCGATGGTTCGAAAGAAGCACTCGCTGAAGAAAGAGCACTCGATTGAAAATAAAAATATATCAAAGAAAAAATAACTGAGCGATTGAAAAAAGAAAAGAAGGAAAATGAACAAACATAGTGAAAAGAATATTGATATTGGCTCTGAACCCAAAACCACTTGTTTTCCTTTTTGTTTTTATTTACCACACCACAACCCAAGTCCCGTTACAACCCGAAAAACCTCAAAAAGTGTGTGTTGTGTGTAGTTGATATGAAAGGAGAAACTATTCAAACTTATGAGTTGATATTGCATATTCTGAATTGTGAGTGAAAACACTTTAACCCCGAGAGACTTGGTGAGAGTGTGATATAAGAGGACAAGTGAAGCGGTACCTTGATGTGGAAGTGCGGTGGAAAACTCATTAGGAAAAGTAGGGACTATGAACGGGAGAGTGAAGGCATTAGAGAAAGATCTCAGTAGTATTCTGGTAAGAATGAAAATTTTGGGAAGTGACACACTGTGTCATATAGGACATTACTTGAGGACAAGCAATGAGATAAGTTTGGGGTTGTGATCGATCACCATTTTCATTATGTTTTCGTTGCTTATCCGACGAGAAACCAAGGATTTTGAGACACTGTGCACGCATTATGGTACCTTTAAAGTCAATTTTCATTTCCGTAAGATATTTGAGCATTTTTATTAATTTTCAATTTTATTTTATGTTTGCGCGATTTTATGTGTTGGTTGTCTGTGTTTATGTCCTCCAGGTTCAGGCAGAAGATCCGAGGGATTGGAGGCGAGACAATTAGAAGTTCCGACATTCGAGGAAGACGAGTTTCCTGTTCAGGAGGCCTGACACGGCCACCCGTGTTACCTGACACGGCCACCCGTGTCACCTGACACGGGCCGTGTCAGGAGGAAGGCCAAGAAAGTACAAGCAATGCCCAAAACAGTGGCCTGATACGGTCGCTCGTGTCAGCCTGACACGGCCGTGTCAGGTCACCTGGGGAGTGCCAGCAAGGAAACAACAAGGCAGAGAGCTGACACCACCGCCCGTGTCAGCCCAAAATGCTAATTTTCCAGTTTTCGGGCTTTTTCACTGGGCTTGAGCTGCAAGGATATTTTGGAGATTTACACCTTATGCTAAGGGATTTTCACTATATTAGGAGAGTTTCTACAAGAGAAAAGAGCATCTTGGAACGAGGTGAACACATAATTGTCAAACGATCAAGGATTACAGAGATCAAGGAATTCGGAGAGCAGAAAGTTTTCATGAGCGGAAGCGATTGAAGATCCAAGTCATCCAATTACTTGTAATGTGTATTTTTCATCTTGAATTTATTTTGAACAATATGAGTAGTTAAACCCCCCAATGCTAGGGGGTGTCCCTGATTTAGAGTTGTAATGACTATGAGTTTATGATTGCAGTTATAATATTGTTTTTACGGTAATCTTTTGATGTGTTTAATGATTTCTCTTTCGGACCAATCGAGATTCTTGTATGGTTATCAATAAGGTTGGGCCGCCATTGATAAGGTTTTCATAAGATTACTCTACAGTAGATATCACCTAGGACTAGGGATACCCTGTGTGAATCAGAACATTCTTGATATAATAAAGTTTAACTTCACCCTAATTGCCTATGGACATAGAAATTACGGTAGAATAATTAAATATTTTCTCACCATGGTCTTGGGAGAAAATACCCTTTGAGAACTGGTAGTAATTGATATTTGTTGATGCAATAATGACTCAAAGTTGTTACAAGGATAAATCATACATCTTCCCTGGCATTGTTCCTCTTACCTTATAAACTCTTATTTTTCATTATTATTTTCCTTTGCCTTTATTTTTATAATTTTGAATTTAAAAACCCCAATTATAATTTTTGTTTGATTGAACGATGAATTGAACTCAATATGAACTTGCAGTCCTTGAGATCGACATTCGCGGGAATTTCCCGTTTATTACTATAACAGGCAAAATAGTACACTTGCTATTTTTCCGATCACATAGGAATTGCAACAACCGGAGTATCGTCAGAGTCCTACTAAAATTCCAAAATGATCGGATGATCATGGGAATCATAATGACCGAAGGATCGTTAGAGTCCTGCCCCGATTCCATAAAATGACCGGATGATCATAGGAATAGAAACACTCGAAGGATCGTCAGAGTCCAACTAAAAATCCACAAGATGATCGGATGATCATAGGAAACAATGATCGGGGAATCGTCAGAGTCCTAGCTAATCCACGTAAAATGATCGGATGATCATAAGAATCGTATACAAGTTTCACCCGAAGGGCTTGAAACTGATCAAATATGTTCTACTGGTGTTTTATCAAATAACGACCGGAGGATCGTCAGAGTCCTACCCGATTTTGGTAAAATGATCAGATTATCAGGGAAATCGTACACAAGTTTCTCCATGATGAGTTGAAACGAACCAACAGGGTATCATCAAGGGTTCCATCGAAGGTTGGTTTGGATACCAACAATGCATCAAGAGTTGATAAATCCTTGCTAATCCCCTATAGTCGACTAATTCCATGATAAATTGTACTTTTTTTGTTTTATTATTAATTTTTGTTTTGTATTATTAGGAATTTTTTAAAAATATAATTTTTTCATTAAAATCATAATTTTATGCATAAAATAGCAAAAAAAATCATAAAATAAAAAGATTGGGAAATATTTCATTCACATTTTATTTTAGGATAGTAATTCAAATTCACTTAATATTTCATTTGATTTTTAATATAATTCAAAGATTTTTATTCTTTTAAAACTATTCTATTTTTAGAATAATATTTTAATTTTTTTAAAGTAATCAATATGGGTAATTAGATATGTCAAAAAAAAAGTTTAAAAGGGGTTTATATTTCATTTAAATATTAATTTTCGTATTTAATTTTGTTTTAGTTTTAGCTTTTTATTTTTTCATGTTTTATGTTATTTTTGTTAATATTTTTTAATTAAAAAATTCATAAAGAGAAAATATCATCTTTATTGCATAAAATCATTAAAAAAAATTGTTAGTTTAATTAGAATTTATTTTTTCCTTTATATTTTGATTCTCTCTTAATTTCTCAATTATTACCTTAACCTAATTTTGTTTATATAAATAGGCTCACTAACTCTCATTCTTAAGGGCACTTACTAACATCCACAATTCACATATTTAGTTTTGAAAAGTTGTTGCTCTTCAAATTGAAGAACAACAACACCAAATCCTAAAAAGTCTCTATCATCATCGATCTTTTCAAAAAAGTCTCTCACTTATATAAATGTTTGGCATTTTATTTGTTTTTCGTTGTTTATTGTTAATTATGTTGATATTGAGTGTGTTTTTATTCTGTTTAATAGTTAAATTTCAAAATATAGTTATTTTAATTATTATATAAATTTTTGCAAAAGAAAAACATTTTTAAGTATTTCAAATTAAAAATCACATATCAAACTTTTATAACTAATATCATAAAATAATTCTAAAATCAATTTTATTTATCCTTTCAATTTTTTTTAAAGATCATAAAGCATCTTTTTAAAATCAATTTTATTTATCTTTTCAATTTTTTTTCTGAAGATCATAAAGCATCTTTTTTAAATCAATTTTATTTTAAATCAATAAATTTTTTTTATAATATCGTGAATCAAAATAAATTTTAACTAACATGACTCAATTTTTTTAGAAAAAAAAATTACATATTTAAATCTAAAAAACTAATTCTCGGTTTAAGTTAAAAAAAAAAAAAACAATAATATCACTGTTTCAAATTAACCTCATTGCCTGTTTTAAAATCCATAACCACAACTTGTTTCTAAATTAACTCATAACCTGTTTAATAGCTATAACCATTTTAAAAAAAAAAAAACTTCAAACCATTAAAACATAACAATAATACCATACAAATCTCTCTCTCTCTCTCTCTCTCTCTCGCTCTCTCTATCTCTCGCTCTCTTCCTCTCTCTCTCTCTCTCTCCCGCTCTCCTCTCTCTCTCTCTCCCTCTCTATCTCTCTCTCTCGCTCTCTCTCGCCTCTCTCTCTCTCTCTCGTCTCCTCTCTCTCTCTCCTCTCTCTCTCTCTCTCTCTCTCTCTCTCTCTCTCTCTCTCCTCTTCCTCTCTCTCTCTCTCCTCTCTCTCTCTCTCTCTCTCTCTCTCTCTCTCTCTCTCTCTCTCTCTCTCTCTCCTCTCTCTCTCTCTCTCTCTCTCTCTCTCTCTCTCTCTCTCTCTCTCTCTCTCGCTCTCTCTCTCTCTCTCTCTCTCTCTCTCTCTCTCTCTATATAATATTATTATATATAATATATATATATATATATATATATATAACAGTCACTTTTATTTGTATTAGGATGTACATTAAAAACTCAAAAATAAAATTAAAAAAAGATAAAATGAATAATAATCATGTACATATATCATATCATATTTTCTAAACAAATTAAAATGACATTTTTGCAAATTCAGTTGATTGGTTGTGTCACACCTTACCAATCGACGAAATCAATCTAAAAGCAAATTCAGACACATTCAAACCATAAGTCCTCTACCCTTATGTATGAAGGTATTTTCAAACCAAACAATTATATGCCCCTATGCTTTGAGAACTTTCAAAATCTAAAAACAACCTACAAACATTTTTTAGCTGAAATATGGTACTTTAATTCTTCATATTGCTTTAGGGTTCGTAGGCATAGAGTTAAAACACTTTAGCGATTACAATTATAAAAAAAAAAAATCTTGGTCCTTGTTGTAGTTAAATCAATTCTTTTTCTTAATAAATAATAAAAATATTTTTATGTCAATAACACCTTCCTCTTACTCAACCGACTTCCGAACTCTAAGGTTTTATCCTTACTTTTAGGTTTTATCGTTATTTCCCTATTTATTAGAAACCAATAAAGGATAGTGGTGACTATGTAATTTTCCAGCCGCGATATATATATTATATATATATATATATATATATATATATATATATATATATATATATATATATATATATATTATATATATATATATATATATAATAGATAGAGAGAGAGAGAGAGAGAGAGATTTTTTTCCCTTTTTAATTAATTTAAGTTATTTATATTTTAATTATTAAATATAAAGTTAAAATATATAAAAGGTCACTTTAATTTCTATTAGGATGTTCATTAAAAACTCAAAAATATTAAAAAGACAATTAAAAAAAGACAAAACGAATAATAATTATATACATATATCATCATATTTTCTAAAAAAATTAAAATGACATTTTTGCAAATCGAGTTGATTGGTTGTGTCATACCTTACCAATCGACGAAATCAATCTAAAATCAAATTCATATGCATTCACACCATAAGTCCTCTGCCCTTATGTGTGGAGGCATTTTCAAATCAAACATTTATCCGCCTCCAATGGGTTGTGAACTTTCAAAATTGAAAAACAACAAACAAACAAATATTTTCTAGCTGAACTATGATAGTCTAATACTTCATATTGCTTGAGGGTACGTAGATATAGAGTTGAAACACTCTAGCGAGTACAATTATAAAAAAATATTTTCTTGGTCCTTGTTGTAATTAAATCAATTATTTTTTTAATAAATAATAAATAAATAAATTATGTAAATAAATGAATAAGTAATCATGCAAAGAATAATCAACTTTAGCAAACAAACTTAACCCTAGAACTAGAGAAGACTCCCATTGAGTACAACAGAAGTGAAGGTTGTCTAACACCTTCCTCTTACTTAACTGACTCGCGGACTCTAACGTCTTATCCTTACTTTTAAGTTTTATCATTATTTTCCTATTCATTAGGAAAGAATAAAGGATAGTGGTGACTATGTAATTTTTCAACCGCGACATATATATATATATATATATATTATATATATATATATATATATATATATATATATATTATATATATATATATATATAATCATGTACATATATCATATCATATTTTCTAAACAAATTAAAATGACATTTTTGAAAATCCAGTTGATTGGTTGTGTCATACCTTACCAATCGACATAATCAATCTAAAAGCAAATTCAGACACATTCAAACCAAACGTCCTATGCCCTTATGCATGGAGACATTTTCAAATCAAATTTTTATCCGCCCCAATGCGTTGAGAATTTCAAAATCTAAAAACAACAAATAAACAAATATTTTCTAACTGAACTATGATAGTCTAATACTTCATATTGCTTGAGGGTACGTAGACATAGAGTTGAAACACTCTAGCAAGTACAATTATAAAAATCATTTTCTTAGTCCTTGTTGTAATTAAATCAATTCTTTTTCTTAATAAATAATAAACATATTTTTTATGTAAGTAAATGAATAAGTAATCAAGCAAAGAATAATCAACTTTAGCAAACAAACTTAATCCTAGAATTAGAGGAGACTCCCATTGAGTGCAACGGAAGTGAAAGGTGTCTAACACTTTCCTCTTACTTAACCGACTCCCAAACTCTAACGTCTTATCATTACTTTTAGATTTTATCATTATTTCTCTATTCATTAGGAACGAATAAAGAATAATGGTGACTATGTGGTTTTCCAGCCGCAACATAATATATATATATATATATAGAATATATATATATATATATATATATATATATATATATAGATATATATATATATATATATATATATATATATTAATATATATAATATATATATATATATATATATATATAATTATATATATTATATATATATATATAATATAGAGAAGAAGAGGAGAAGAGAGAGGAGCAGAGAGAGAGAGAGAGTTTCTTCCCCCTTTTGATTAATTTAAGTTACTTATATTTTAATTATTAATATAAATTAAAAATATAAAAAAGACACTTTTATTTCTATTAGGATGTTCATTAAAAACTCAAAAATATTAAAAAGACAATTTGAAAAAAGACAAAACAAATTATAATCATGTACATATATCATATCATATTTTCTAAACAAATTTAAATGGCACTTTTGCAAATCCAATTGATTGGTTGTGTCATACCTTACCAATCGACGAAATCAATCTAAAATCAAATTCAGACACATTCAAACCATAAGTCCTTTGCCCTTATGGATGGAGATATTTTTAAATCAAACATTTATCTGTCCCTAATGCGTTGAGAACTTTCAAAATTTAAAAAAAAAAATTATAGTTCAACTATGATAGTTTAATCCTTCATATTCCCTAAGGATACGTAGGCATAGAATTGAAACACTCTAGCGAGTACAATTATAAAAAACATTTTCTTGGTCCTTGTTGTAATTAAATCAATTCTTTTTCTTAATTAATAATAAAAATGTTTTTTTATGTAAATAAATGAATAAGTAATCAAGGAAAGAATAATCAACTTTAGCAAACAAACTTAACCCTAGAACTAGAGAAGACTCATATTGAGTACAACGGAAGTGAATGATGTCTGACACTTTCCTCTTGCATAACCGACTTCCGAACTCTAACGTCTTATCCTTACTTTTAGATTTTATCATTATTTCCCTGTTCATTGGGAACGAATAAAGGATAGTGGTGACTCTGTAATTTTTCAGTCGGGATATATATATCTATATATATATATATATATATATATATATATATATATATATATATATATATATATATATTATATATATATATCTATTCGATTGTTGTATTTTCTATACATGCTTCATTTTTTTCTTTTGGAAAACAGGGAACAAGATAAAACATGCATTATGCCGCAGATCCCCCATAAGAGTTAGCCACTCCAAGGGTGTAAGCAGTGGAGACCTGGAGACGTCCACCTCATTCCAGGATAAACCTATGGGCAGGGATGGGGACTCAACCCTTGGTCGAGGATGGTCCTCTATGACGTAGAGAAATTACTCTAGATCCCCTCAAGAGGGACAGATAATCTAAGAGAGTGAAGTTTACTTTGCCAAGTTACATGAATTCCCATCAAATTCGAAACCACTAGTGCACCAACACTCTCATAACTAACCTTGTTTTAGGAAACTGCAATATGACCAAAATCATCATTACCCCTCTTCTCGAGACAATTCCTAATGAACTGACCAGTCTAACAAGTGAATCATTTTAACTTTGACTTCACAAACCTCTTTGAATTCAACACTCTTATACACTCACTTCCTCCTCTTGATACACTCAAGCCTTCATAACTATTGTAAATCTTTAAATATTTCACCTATGAAAATTCTTTGGATCACATAGTCATCTAGACTTCATCAAAAGTAACATTACCTTTCTTACCATAAAGAAGGGCATCATGGAAGTTCTTAAAGGATCAAGGTAATGAGCTTAATAAGAGTATATACATGTCCTCATCATCAATTATCACTTCAATATTCTCAAAATCATCATTAATCTTGTAAAATTTTGTCAACTGCTCCACTTTGAATTTATTTTCTACCATTCAGAATGAGAGTATAGTTGTTTTTTTCCCACATCGAAGTCGCAGTCTACTCCCTGGAAACTTCCTTTAGAAATTTGTCCCTAAGGTACAAGATAATGGCACTTTTGACCATATCCATCATCCTGGTCTTCTATGCTTATGTTAGGCGTATATACATTGATTCATCCCCTTCAATGCTTCAATACACTTATCTTTAGATAAGATTTCTTGCATTTTCACTTCCCATAACCCAAAATCTTTGTCTCCATAATTTTTTTTGATATATCATTTAGAACTCATGGTGTTACTTGTAAATAAAATCCATACTCCCCACGGTGGAAGCCACTTATTGTGAAAACTCAATATAGTGAACTTGTTGATAGCTTCAAACCCACCAAGAAATTCGATATGTGAGACAAAAAATAATGACAACCAAAATAAATGGCCAAAAGTAACACAATAACCTAGTAAATTACCAAGTCTAGAAGAAAATCCACAACCAGACATAATAAGAAAAAATATAAGAATACAAAGTAACTTATTTAGACCATTATAATTGTTGATAGAGATACATATTTAGAATTGTTGAAGTCCAACAAATCTTTAAAATATTGAAAACATAAACCATTAATGAAATAATATGCGGATAGAAACAACCAAGCCCAATACACACGAACTGGCTGAACTGAGCCTAATGCCCAATGAACTAGAACTGCATGCGTGGCTTGACTCTTGCCTCCATCTACCATCACTAGTAGAGCTCTTCCATGGACAGTTGTACGACCACCACTGGAGCTCCATTGTGGATGGTTGTAGAGTCATCGTCGGATTCCTCAGCTCTTATGTGTCGTCGTCGACCATCCCCAGATCGTCGCCACTGTGACTCCTACGTTCGTCGACTACCTGAAGGTTGCCATACCACCAACACCACAGCTCTCAAGGTCGTTGTCGACCACTATCCACCAGACAATCTCTACAACTCTAGCGTCTTTCATATTCTTGCTTCTTTTCGGGTTTCTTATTTTTGGCAATCTCGAAACTTGTTTTTTATTTCTCTTCATCACTCAAAGTTTTAAGGCATACTTCTACAATAATCAACCAACAAAAGGATATCAACACATACTGACTCAAACAAATGTTGCTCATACTCAACCCCCCTTTTTGAATATATGACCTTATTCCATAATTTCACCGAAACAAGAAAACTACATAAAAGGTGGTATGATGTTAGGAAAACAACTCCAATGACATTCACCAAAACAAGATATAAATTAGTCGTTGTAACCTTGAAAAACAACTTCTCATATGTGAACAATTTTTTCAACTTCTCTAGGGTCATATGAAATTGGTTTCCCTTTTCATGTTCTAAGTATGCAGACCCAACCGAGAATGTCAACTCAGTTGACATATCACCAACAATCTCAAATAGTGATAGTTGGTATCTATTGGTTTTATGCGTAGAATTAGAGATCAGAAGCAGATAAAACATATTTAAAAGTTTCACTAAATTAGGACGTGTTCATCATATATCACTCACAATATCATAGTCTTTTATATTTATTATTCAACACACACACACCACACACCACACCACACACACACACACACACCACACACCATACACCACACACACACGCATACGCATACACACACACACACACCTCGCACACACACACACATACGCATACACACACACACACACCCCGCACACACACACACCACCCCACACCCCACGAAACGCACGCCTGCCCGCCCGCCCATACGCACACACATACACCACACCACACACCCACCCACCCCAATTGGCATGCTCCTCTGTATTATGTAATTTTTTTTGTATAAATAGAGGTGTTGTATGATTCATTTTTCCACATCTCTTTTCATTATATTGCAAACATGGTTCCTCTTTGTCGCCGCTATGGAAAGGTGGTTTATTCAAGAAACAAGCCTCCGATGGAGATGCTCTTCTAGAACATATGTCGTTTCGAGCAACTATAGAGGGAGTTCGTTTGTTGGTTAGACATAAACATACCTCAAGGCGAAAAAATTAGAAGTATTGAGAGACTCGATGTCGTGCGTGGATGGATGCGAGTTAAAAATGATAAGGATGTTTGGGAGTGATGTTTTGGACCAAATGATATCAGTTTGGTTGATGTAATCAGTTAGAAATATTATTTTTAAATGTTGTGGTTAAGTATTTTTATCTGTTTTGATATTTATTGT
>NW_026113615.1:0-14573 GCF_024323335.1 Lathyrus oleraceus
TTAAACCCATGAAAGTTGATTGAATTGTGAAATGATGAAATTGTTGTTGTTAAACTCATGAAATTGGTTAAAATGTGCGGATGATGAAATTGTTGTTTTTAACCCCCATGAAATTTGATTGAATTGTGGGAATGATGAAAATTTTGCTATTAAAACGAATTATTTGAATTGTGTTGTGAATGATATGTTGTTGTTAAACTCATCGAATTGATTAAATTGTGGAATTGATGAAATGTTGCTCTTAAAACCATAAAATTTGATTGAATTGAATGAATATGAAACGCTGCTATTAAACCCATGGAATTTGATTGAATTGTGGGAATGATGAAAATGATGACGTTAAACCCATGCAATTTGATTGAATTGTGTGAATGATGAGATTTTGTTGTTAACCATGAAATTTGATTGAATTGTGTGAATGATGAAATTTGTTGTTAAACCCATGAATTTTGAATGAATTGTGTGATTATGAAAATGTTGTTGTCCTAATCCATGAAATTTGAGTGAATTGTGTGAATGCTGAAAAGTTGCAATAAATCGCATGAAATTGAATCTGATATTGTGTTAATTATGAAAATATGTTGTTAACCCATGATTTGATTGAATTGTGTGAATGATGAAGATTTTTTTATTAAACCCTTGAAATTTGATTGAATTGTGTGAATGATGAAAATGTTGCTGTTTAACCCATGAAAGTTGAATGAATTATGGGAATGATGATAATGTTGTTTTAAACCATAAAGATATTTAATTGTGTAAATGCAATGAAATAGTGCTATTAAACCCGTGAAAATTGATTAATTTGTGGAAATGATGAAAATGTTGTTGTTAAACCCAGTTGAAATTTGATAAAAGTTTTGGGGAATGATAAAATGTTGTTGTTAACCCTGAAATTCCATTGAATTGTGGAATGATGAAAATTTTGCTGTTGAACCCATGAAATTTGATTGAATTGGGGAATGATGAAAATGTTGCTGTTAAACCCATGAAATTTGATTGAATTGTGTAAATTATGAAAATGTTGCTATTAAACATATGAAATTTGATTGAATTGTGTCAATGATGAAAAATGTTGTTGTTAAACCCATGAAAGTTGTATTGAATTGTGAAAATGATGAAATTGTTGTGGTAAACTCATGAAAATTGGTTTGGCTTTGGTTGGTGTTAGTATTTTTTTGTTGTTTTTTTTTCTTTTTTTAGGTGGAAAAATGTGCGGATGATGAAATGTTTGTTTTACCCCCATGAAATTTGATTGAATTGTGGGAATGATGAAATTTTGCTAGTAAAACCATGAAATTATATTGAATTGTTTGATCATGAATATGTTGTTGTTAAACTCATCGGAATTTGAGTTTAAATTGTGGCCAATTGATGAAATGTTGCTCTTAAACCATAAAATTTGATTGAATTGAATGAATGATGAAACGCTTTGTGTTGTGTTGTGTGTTCGTGTTTGTTGTGTCTGCTGTTGTGTTTTGTGTGGTGCTATTAAACCCATGGCATTTGATTGAATTGTGGAATGATGAAAATGATGACGTTAAACCCATGCAATTTGATTGATAATTGTGTGAATGATGAAGATTTTGTTGTTAAACCCCTGAAATTTGATTGAATTGTGTGAATTATGAAAATGTCATACCTTGGTATTAAATCCATGCAAAATTTGAATGAATTGTGTGAATTATGAAAATGTTGTTGTTTAAACAAAAAAAAAACCCATGAAATTTGTTTGAATTGTGTGAATGATGAAAAGCTTGCAATTAAATCCATGAAATTTGAATGAATTGTGTTAATATGAAATAGTGTTGTTAAACCCATTGAATTTGATTGAATTGTGTGAATAATGAAGATTTTTTTATAAACCCTTGAAATTTGATTGCATTGTGTGAATGATGAAAATGTTGCTGTTTAACCCATGAAAGTTGAATGAATTATGGAATGATGATAATGTTGTTGTAAAACCATGAAAGATATTTAATTGTGTCAAAATGTTCAATGAAAATAGTGCTATTAAACCCGTGAAAATTGATTTTAAATTTGTGGAAATGATGAAAATGTTGTTGTTAAAACCATGAAATTTGGTAAAAGTTTGGGAATGATAAAAATGTTGTTGATAACCCATGAAATTCCATTGAATTGTGGGAATGATGAAAATTTGCTGTTGAACCCATGCAATTTGATTGAATTGGGGGAATGATGAAAAAAACTTTTGGAAAAAATGTTGCTGTTAAACCCATGCAAATTTGATTGAATTGTGTAAATTATGAAAATGTTGCTATTAAACATATGAATTTGATTGAATTGTGTCAATGATGAAAATGTTGTTGTTAAACCCATGAAAGTTGATTGAATTGTGAAATGATGAAATTGTTGTTGTTAAACTCATGAAAATTGGTTAAAATTTTTTTTTGTTTTTTTTAAAATTTATTAAAACACACATTTGTGTCGTGCGATGATGAATTGTTGTTGTTAACACCCATGAATTTGATTGAATTGTGGGAATGATGAAAATTTTGCTATTAAACCATGAAATTATATTGAATTGTTTGATCAATGAATATGTTGTTGTTAAACTCATCGAATTTGATTAAATTGTGGAATTGATGAAAACTGTTGCTCTTTCAAAACCATAAATTTGATTGAATTGAATGAATGATGAAAACGCTGCTATTAAACCCATGGAATTTGATTGAATTGTGGGAACTTGCTGAAAATGATGACGTTAAAACAAACCCATTGCAATTTGATTGAATTGTTTGATGAGAAGATTTTTTGTTAACAAACCCAAAAAAAACAAAACCATGTGCAAAATTTCGATTTGAATGTGTGAATTTGATGAAAAAGATTTTTTTTGGTTACAAAATAAACCAAATTAAAATTTGAATTGAATTTGTGTGAATTATGAAAAACCAACAAACTGGTTGTTGTTGTTAAAATCCCATGAAAAACAATTTTATTGTTTTGAATGGTGAAATGATGAAATAAGTTGCCAATTAAAAACCATTCGAATTTTGGGAAAGGACTGGTTGTTCATTATGGAAAAAAATAGTGTTGTTAAACCATTGGGGGAACTTTGCTTGAATTGTTGTGAATCCTGAACGATTTTTTTTTTTTATTAACCCTTGTATACAATTGATTTAACTGTGTGAATGAGGATTGAAAAAAACATGTTGCTGTTTTAACCCATCGAAAGTTGAATGCAAATTATGGCAATGATTGATAGTTGTTGTAAACCATGAAAAAACGGAAATTTAATTGTAAAATTTGTTTGGGGGAACAATGAGGCAAAGTTTGTTGTAAAAAAACCCCATTGCAATTTGGCCTATTGACCATTTGTGGGAACAATTGATGAAACATTTTTGCTGTTGCATCCCATTTTGAAAAAATTTTGATTTGAATTGGGGGCAGAATGTGAAAATGTTGCTGTTAAACCCATGAAATTTGATTATTGAATTTGTGTAAAAACTATGAAAATGTTGCCCTCTAAAACACATTATTTGAACATTGATGAATTGTGCCTCAATGCTATGACAAAATGTTTGTTGCTTACACCCATTTGAAGGTTGATTTGAATTGTGAAAAATGATTAAATTGTTGTTGTTAACAACAATCATGAATGACAATTGGTTTTCAAAATGTTCGGACTGTGGGAACAAAAAATTTGTTGTTGTTAACCCCGACAATTTGATTGGGAATTGTGGGAACAAATTTTTGATGACAAATTTTTTTGCTATTAAAAAAACCATGCAAATTCTTCAATGAATTGTTGTTTGATCCAATGAATTATGGTTGTTGTTTTAAAACAAAATTTCATAGCGAATTTGAATTTCAAATTTTTATCTAAAAATTGTGTGCATTGTATAAAAATGTTGGCTTCTTAAAAAAACACAAAAACCATAAAAATTTTGGATTTGAATTGAATGGAATTGGATGAACAACGCTTGCTATTTAAACCCATGGGAATTTGATTGAATTGTGGGGGAATGATGAAACACTGATTCGACGTTATTACAACCCATGCAATTCTCGAATGAACCACGCTTGTGTGGAATGATGAGCTTTTGTTGTTAACACCCCCTTATGAAATTTGATTGCAATTGTGGGTTGACATGAGAAAAAAAAATGTGTCCTTTAAAAAAACCAATTCCATTGAAAAATTTGGATCATGCATTTGTGTGTGGGGGGAATTATGGAAATGTTGTTTTGTTAAAACCCCATGAAATTTGATTGAATTGTGGTGAAATATGAAAAAAAAGTTGCCAATTTTAAATCCATTGGGAAATTTTGAAATTGAATTGTTGTTAATATGAAAAATAGGTGTTGTTAAAAAAACCCATGCTGACACTGCTTGACAATTCGATTTTGGAATTGTGTGAAATTAATCGAAGTTTTTATTTCAAAAAAACCCTTGAAACTTTGCTGGTGAATTTGTGTGTGAATGATGAAAACAAACATTGTTTTTTGTGTTTAAACCCATGATGACAAGTTGAATGATTATGGCAATGATGATAATGCCTTGTTGTTCAACACCATGTTGGAAAGATATTTTAAATGGTGGTAAAATGAGTAAAAATTCGTGTTAATATTTTTAACCCGTTGTGGAGTGAAAATTGGATTTAAATTTGTGGGGGAAAATGATGAACAACCTGGTTGTTGTTAAAAAACACCCATGAATTTGGTAAAGTTTGATAAAAACGTTTTTGGGGATATGAGAACCCATAAAAATTGATTGTTGGGTCAAACCCATATGAAAATTCCATTTGAAATTTTTGATTGGGGAATGATTTTTGCTGTTAAAAAATTTGATTGAATTGTGTAAATTATGAAAATGTTGCTATTAAACATATGAATTTGATTGAATTGTGTCAATGATGAAATGTTGTTGTTAAACCCATGAAAGTGATTGAATTGTGAAAATGATGAAATTGTTGTTGTTAAACTCATGAAAATTGGTTAAATGTGCGGATGATGAAATTGTTGTTGTTAACCCATGAAATTTGATTGAATTGTGGGAATGATGAAATTTTGCTATTAAAACCATGAAATTATTGAATTGTTTGATCAATGAATATGTTGTTGTTAAACTCATCGAATTTGATTAAATTGTGGAATTGATGAAAATGTTGCTCTTAAACCATAAAATTTGATTGAATTGAATGATGATGAAAACGCTGCTATTAAACCCATGGAATTTGATTGAATTGTGGGAATGATGAAATGATGACGTTAACCCATGCAATTTGATTGAATTGTGTGATGATGAAGATTTTGTTGTTAAACCCATGAAATTTGATTGAATTGTGTGAATTATGAAATTTTGCTATTAATCCATGAAATTTGATGAATTGTGTGAATTATGAAAATGTTGTTGTTAAACCCATGAAATTTGATTGAATTGTGTGAATGATGAAAAAGTTGCAATTAAATCCATGAAATTTGAATGAATTGCTGTAATTAAAAATAGTGTTGTTAACCCCATAAAATTGATTGACTTGTGTGACTGATGACAAGAATTTTTGTTGTTAAACCCTTGAAATTTGATTGAATTGTGTGAATGATGAAAATTATGCCTGTTTAAACCCATAAACTTGATTGAATTGTGGGAAAATTATTTTTTGGGGGAATAATGAATGGGTTTTGTTAAACTGGGGGAATGATTTGGAATTGATGAAAACAAAAACAACAAAAAAAAAAAAAACGCTGCTATTAAACCAAACAACATTTGTTTTTTTGGTGTTGACTTAAACCCATGAAATTTTGCTTGAATTGTGTTGGAATGATGAAAATTTGGTTGTTATAACAACCCCCTGCAATTGACTTGAATTGTGAACCAAAAAATGAAACATGATGAAATTGTTGTTGACCCATAAAATACTTAATTGTGGAAAATATGCTATTAAACTTGTTTGTGGAAAAAATTATTTTTTAAACTTTTTTTAAATATGTGCGGATGGATTGCACAATTTGGGTGTTGTTACACGGGCCATGATAATTTGATTTCGAATGGGGGACATGATGAAATTTTGCGTTAATTAAACAAACCATTGAAAATCTTTATTGGGGGAAATTGTTGTGCATCATGAAATGTTGTTGTTAAACTCATCTGGAATTTGAGTTTGAAAAAAACCATTTTTTTTTTTTGGTGGAATTGATTTTGAAAATTGTTGCTCTTAAAACCATAAAAATTTGATTGAATTGAATTGAATGATGAAAACGCTTGTTGCTATTAAAAACAACCATGTGTAATTTGATTGAATTGGTGGGAATGATGAAAATGTTGACGGTTAAACCCATTGCCAATTTGAGAATTGTGTGGAAGTTTTGATGTTAAAACGAATTTTTGATTTGTGTAATGATAAAATTTTTTGTTAAACCCATGAAATTTTGATTGCATTGTGTTGAATTATGAAATTTGTTGCTAAACCCTGAAATTTGATTGAATTGTGTGAATGATGAAAAGATGCTGTTTAACCCATGAAATTTGAATGAATTATGGGAATGATGAAATGTTGTTGTTGAACCCATGAAATATATTTAATTGTGTAAATGATGAAAATAGTGCTATTAACCCCGCGAAATTGATTGATTTGTGAAATGATGAAATTATTTTTGTTAAACTCATGAATATTGGTTAAAATGTGCGCATGATGAAATTGTTGTTGTTAACCCATGAAATTTGATTGAATTTGTGGAATGATGAATTTTTTGCTATTAAAACCATGAAATTTTTGAATTGTGTGAATAATGAATATGTTGTTGTTAAACTCATGGAATTTGATTGAATTGTGGGATTGATGAAAATGTTGCTCTTAAAACCATAAAATTTGATTGAATTGAATGAATGATGAAACGCTGCTATTAAACCCTGGAATTTGATTGAATTGTGGGAATGATGAAAATGTTGACGTTAAACCCATGCAATTTGATTGAATTGTGTGAATGATGAAATTTGTTGTTAAACCCATGAATTTTTGTTGAATTGTGTGAATGATGAAAAAAGTTGCAATTAAATCCATGAATTTGAATGAATTTGTTTAATTATGAAAATAGTGTTTTGTTAAACCCATGAAATTTGATTGAATTGTGTGGAATAATGAAGATTTTTTTATTAAACCCTTGAAATTTGATTGAATTGTGTGAATGATGAAAATGTTGTTGTTTAACCCATGAAAGTTGAATGAATTATGGGAATGATGATAATGTTTGTTGTTAAACCATGAAAGATATTTAATTGTGTAATGATGAAATAGTGCTATTAAACCCGTGAAAATTTATTAATTTGTGGAATGATGAAATGTTGTTGTTAAACCCATGAAATTTGATAAAAGTTTGGGAATGATAAAAATGTTGTTGATAAACCCATGAAATTCCATTGAATTGTGGGAATTATGAATTTTGCTGTTGAACCCATGAAATTTGATTGAATTGTGGGAATGATGAAATTGCTGTTAAAACCCATGAATTTGATTGAATTGTGTAATTATGAAATGTTGCTGTTAACCATATGAAATTTGATTGAATTGTGTCAATGATGAAAATGTTGTTGTTAAACCCATGAAATTTGATTGAATTGTGAAAATGATGAAATTGTTGTTGTTAAACTCATGAAATTGGTTAAAATGTGCGGATGATGAAATTGTTGTTGTTAACCCATGAAATTTGATTGAATTGTGGAATGATGAAAATTTTGCTATTAAAACCATGAAATTTTATTGAATTGTTTGATCATGAATATGTTGTTGTTAAACTCATCGAAATTGATTAAAGTGTGGAATTGATGAAAATGTTGCTCTTAAAACCATAAAATTTTGATTGAATTGAATGAATGATGAAAACGCTGCTATTAAACCCATGGAATTTGATTGAATTGTGGGAATGATGAAATGTTGACGTTAAACCCATGCAATTTGATTGAATTGTGTGAATGATGAAGATTTTGTTGTTAAACCCATGAAATTTGATTGAATTGTGTGAATGATGAAATGTTGCTATTAAATCCATGAAATTTGAATGAATTGTGTGAATTATGAAAATGTTGTTGTTAAACCCATAAATTTGATTGAATTGTGTGATGAAAAATGATGAAAAAGTTGCAATTAAATCCATGAAATTTGAATGAATTGTGTTAATTATGAAATAGTGTTGTTAAACCCATGAAATTTGATTGAATTGTGTGAATAATGAAGATTTTTTTATTAAACCCTTGAAATTTGATTGAATTGTGTGAATGATGAAAATGTTGCTGTTTAACCCCATGCAAGTTGAATGAATTATGGGAATGATGATAATGTTGTTGTTAAACCATGAAAGATATTTTAAATTGTGTAATTGATGAAAATAGTGCTATTAAACCCGTGAAAATTGATTAATTTGTGGAAATGATGAAATGTTGTTTGTTAACCCATGAAATTTGGTAAAAGTTTGGGATGATAAAAATGTTGTTGATAAACCCATGAAATTCCATTGAATTGTGGAATGATGAAAATTTTGCTGTTGAACCCATGAAATTTGATTGAATTGGGGGAATGATGAAATGTTGCTGTTAAACCCATGAAATTGATTGAATTGTGTAAATTATGAAAATGTTGCTATTAACATATGAAATTTGATTGAATTGTGTCAATGATGAAAATGTTGTTGTTAACCCATGAAAGTTGATTGAATTGTGAAAATGATGAAATTGTTGTTGTTAAACTCATGAAAATTTGGTTAAAATGTGCGGATGATGAAATTGTTGTTGTTAACCCCATGAAATTTGATTGAATTGTGGGAATGATGAAAATTTTGCTATTAAAACCATGAAATTTATTGAATTGTGTGAATCATGAATATGTTGTTGTTAAACTCATCGAATTTGATTAAATTGTGGAATTGATGAAATGTTGCTCTTAAAACCATAAATTTGATTGAATTGAATGAATGATGAAAACGCTGCTATTAACCCATGGAATTTGATTGAATTGTGGGAATGATGAAAATGATGACGTTAAACCCATGCAATTTGATTGAATTGTGTGAATGATGAAGATTTTGTTGTTAAACCCATGAAATTTGATTGAATTGTGTGAATTATGAAATGTTGCTATAAATCCATGAAATTGAATGAATTGTGTGAATTATGAAAATGTTGTTGTTAAACCCATGAAATTTGATTGAATTGTGTGAATGATGAAAAAGTTTGCAATTAATCCATGAAATTTGAATGAATTGTGTTAATTATGAAAATAGTGTTGTTAACCCATGAAATTTGATTGAATTGTGTGAAAATGAAGATTTTTTTATTAAACCCTTGAAATTTGATTGAATTGTGTGAATGATGAAAATGTTGCTGTTTAACCCATGAAAGTTGATGAATTGTGGGAATGATGAATATTTTGCTATTAAACCATGAAATTTTATTGAATTGTGCGAATAATGAATTGATTTTTGTTGTTAAACTCATGGAATTTGATTGAATTGTGGATTGATGAAAATGTTGCTCTTAAAACCAAAAATTTGATTGAATTGAATGAATGATGAAACGTTGCTATTAAACCCATGAAATTTGATTGAATTGTGGGAATGATGAAAATGTTGACGTTAAACCCATGAAATTTGATTGAATTGTGTGAATGATGAAGATTTTGTTGTTAAACCCATGAAATTTGATTGAATTGTGTGAATGATGAAGATTTTGTTGTTAAACCCATGAAATTTGATTGAATTGTGTGAATGATGAAGATTTGTTGTTAAACCCTTGAATTTGATTGAATTGTGTGAATGATGAAAATGTCTGTTTTTACCCCATGAAAATTTGAATGAATTATGGAATGATGAAAATGTTGTTGTTGAACCCATGAATATATTGAATTGTGTAATGATGAAAATATTGCTATTAAACCCGCGAAAATTGATTGATTTGTGGAAATGATGAAATTATTGTTGTTAAACCCTGAAATTTGGTTGAATGTGCGCATGATGAAATTGTTGTTGTTAAACCCATGAAATTTGATTGAATTGTGGGAATGATGAATATTTTGCTATTAAAACCATGAATTTTATTGAATTGTGTGAATATGAATATGTTGTTGTTAAACTCATGGAATTTGATTGAATTGTGGAATTGATGAAATGTTGCTCTTAAACCATAAAATTTGATTGAATTGAATGAATGATGAAAACGCTGCTATTAAACCCATGGAATTTGATTGAATTGTGGAATGATGAAAATGTTGACGTTAAACCCATGCAATTTGATTGAATTGTGTGAATGATGAAATTTTTGTTGTTAAACCCATGAAATTTGATTGAATTGTGTGAATGATGAAGATTTTGTTGTTAAACCCATGAAATTTATTGAATTGTGTGAATGATGAAGATTTTGTTGCTAAACCCTTGAAATTTGATTGAATTGTGTGAATGATGAAAATGTTGCTGTTTAACCCATGAAATTTGAATGAATTATGGGAATGATGAAATGTTGTTGTTGAACCCATGAAATATATTTGAATTGTGTAATGATGAAAATAGTGCTATTAACCCCGAAAATTGATTGATTTGTGGAAATGATGAAATTATTGTTGTTAAACTCATGATATTGGTTAAAATGTGCGCATGATGAAATTGTTGTTGTTAAACCCATGAAATTTGATTGAATTGTGGGAATGATGAATATTTTGCTATTAAAACCATGAAATTTTATTGAATTGTGTGAATAATGAATATGTTGTTGTTAAACTCATGGATTTGATTGAATTGTGGATTGATGAAAATGTTGCTCTTAAAACCATAAAATTTGATTGAATTGAATGAATGATGAAACGCTGCTATTAAACCCATGGAATTTTGATTGAATTGTGGGAATGATGAAAATGTTGACGTTAAACCCATGCAATTTGATTGAATTGTGTGAATGATGAATATTTTGTTGTTAAACCCATGAAATTTGATTGAATTGTGTGAATGATGAAAAGTTTGCAATTAAATCTATTAAACCCTTGAAATTTGATTGAATTGTGTGAATGATGAAATGTTGTTGTTTAACCCCTGAAAGTTGAATGAATTATGGAATGATGATATGTTGTTGTGTGGAAATGATGAAAATGTTGTTGTTAAACCCATGAAATTTGATAAAAGTTCATGAAATTTGATTGAATTGGGGGAATGATGAAAATGTTGCTTTTAAACCCATGAAATTTGATTGAATTGTGTAAATTATGAAAATGTTGCTGTTAAACATTGTTGTTGTTAAACCCATGAAAGTTGATTGAATTGTGAAAATGATGAATGTTGTTTGTTGTTAACCCATGAAATTTGATTGAATTGTGGGAATGATGAAATTTTGCTATTAAAACCATGAAATTTTATTGAATTGTTGATAATGAATATGTTGTTGTTAAAACTCATGGAATTTGATTGAATTGTGGAATTGATGAAATGTTGCTCTTAAAACCATAAAATTTGATTGAATTGAATGAATGATGAAAACGCTGCTATTAAACCCATGGAATTTGATTGAATTGTGGGAATGATGAAATGATGACGTTAAACCCATGCAATTTTGATTGAATTGTGTGAATGATGAAGATTTTGTTGTTAACCCATGAAATTTGATTGAATTGTGTGAATTATGAAAATGTTGTTATTAAAACCATGAAATTTGATTGAATTGTGTGAATGATGAAAATGTTGTTTTTAAACCCATGAAATTTGATTGAATTGTGTGAATGATGAAAAAGTTGCAATTAAATCCATGAAATTTGAATGAATTGTGTTTAATTATGAAATAGTGTTGTTAAACCCATGAATTTGATTGAATTGTGTGAATAATGAAGATTTTTTTATTAAACCCTTGAAATTTGATTGAATTGTGTGAATGATGAAAATGTTGCTGTTTAACCCATGAAAGTTGAATGAATTATCGGAATGATGATAATGTTGTTGTTAAACCATGAAAGATATTTAATTGTGTAATGATGAAAATAGTGCTATTAAACCCATGAAATTGATTAATTTGTGGAAATGATGAAAATGTTGTTGTTAAACCCATGAAATTTGGTAAAAGTTTGGGAATGATAAAAATGTTGTTGATAAACCCATGAAATTCCATTGAATTGTGGGAATGATGAAAATTTTGCTGTTGAACCCATGAAATTTGATTGAATTGGGGGAATGATGAAAATGTTGCTGTTTGTATTAAAAACCCATGAAATTTGATTGAATTGCGTAAATTATGAAAATGTTGCTATTAAACATATGAAATTTGATTGAATTGTGTCAATGATGAAAATGTTGTTGTTAAACCCATGAAAGTTGATTGAATTGTGAAAATGATGAAATTGTTGTTGTTAAACTCATGAAAATTGGTTAAAATGTGCGGATGATGAAATTGTTGTTGTTAACCCCATGAAATTTGATTGAATTGTGGGAATGATGAAAATTTTGCTATTAAAAACCATGAAATTATATTGAATTGTTTGATCATGAATATGTTGTTGTTAAACTCATCGAATTTGATTAAATTGTGGAATTGATGAAAATGTTGCTCTTAAAACCATAAATTTGATTGAATTGAATGATGATGAAAACGCTGCTATTAAACCCACGGAATTTGATTGAATTGTGGGAATGATGAAAATGATGACGTTAAACCCATGCAATTTGATTGAATTGTGAATGATGAAGATTTTGTTGTTAAACCCATGAAATTTTGATTGAATTGTGTGAATATGAAAATGTTGCTATTAATCCATGAAATTTGAATGAATTGTGTGAATTATGAAAATGTTGTTGTTAAACCCATGAAATTTGATTGAATTGTGTGAATGATGAAAAAGTTGCAATTAAATCCATGAAATTTGAATGAATTGTGTTATTATGAAAATAGTGTTGTTAAACCCATGAAATTTGATTGAATTGTTTTGATTGAATTGTGTGAATGATGAAAATGTTGCTGTTTAAAAACACCAAAAACCCATGAAAGTTGAATGAATTGTGGGAATGATGAATATTTTGCTATTAAACCATGAAATTTATTTGAATTGTGCGAATAATGAATATGTTGTTGTTAAACTCATGGATTTGATTGAATTGTGGAAATTGATGAAAATGTTGCTATTAAACCATAAAATTTGATTTGAATTGAATGAATGATGAAAACGCTGCTATTAAAACCCATGGAATTTGATTGAATTGTGGGAATGATGAAAATGTTGCTTAAACCCATGCAATTTGATTGAATTGTGTGAATGATGAAGATTTGTTGTTAAACCCATGAATTTGATTGAATTGTGTGAATGATGAAGATTTTGTTGTTAAACCCATGAAATTTGATTGAATTGTGTGAATGATGAAGATTTTGTTGCTAAACCCTTGAAATTTGATTGAATTGTGTGAATGATGAAAATGATGCTGTTTAACCCATGAAATTTGAATGAATTATGGGAATGATGAAAATGTTGTTGTTGAACCCATGAAATATATTTAATTGTGTAAATGATGAAAATAGTGCTATTAAACCCGCGAAAATTGATTGATTGTGTTGAAATGATGAAATTATTGTTGTTAAACTCATGAATATTGGTTAAAATGTGGCGCATGATGAAATTGTTGTTGTTAAACCCATGAAATTTGATTGAATTGTGGGATGATGAATATTTTGCTATTAAACCATGAATTTTATTGAATTGTGTGAATAATGAATATTTTTTTGTTAAACTCATGGAATTTGATTGAATTGTGGAATTGATGAGAAAAATGTTGCTCTTAAAACCATAAATTTGATTGAATTGAATGAATGATGAAAACGCTGCTATTAACCCCATGGAATTTGATTGAATTGTGGGAATGATGAAAATGTGACGTTAAACCCATGCAATTTGATTGAATTGTGTGAATGATGAAGATTTTGTTGTTAAACCCATGAAATTTGATTGAATTGTGTGAATGATGAAGATTTTGTTGTTAAACCCATGAAATTTGATTGAATTGTGTGAATGATGAAGATTTGTTGCTAAACCCTTGAAATTTGATTGAATTGTGTGAATGATGAAAATGATGCTTTTTAACCCATGAAATTTGAATGAATTATGGGAATGATGAAATGTTGTTGTTGAACCCATGAAATATATTAATTGTGTAAATGATGAAAATAGTGCTATTAAACCCGCGAAAATTGATTGATTTGTGGAAATGATGAAATTATTGTTGTTAAACTCATGAATATTGGTTAAATGTCGCATGATGAAATTGTTGTTGTTAAACCCATGAAATTTGATTGAATTGTGGGAATGATGAATATTTTGCTATTAAAACCATGAAATTTTATTGAATTGTGTGAATAATGAAATGTTGTTGTTAAACTCATGGAATTTGATTGAATTGTGGGATTGATGAAAATGTTGCTCTTAAAACCATAAAATTTGATTGAATTGAATGAATGATGAAAACGCTGCTATTAAACCCATGGAATTTGATTGAATTGTGGGAATGATGAAATGTTGACGTTAAACCCATGCAATTTGATTGAATTGTGTGAATGATGAAGATTTTGTTGTTAAACCCATGAAATTTGATTGAATTGTGTGAATGATGAA
>NW_026113616.1:0-14491 GCF_024323335.1 Lathyrus oleraceus
TGTTAATTATTATGTATGTTAGCAACTTCAAATTCGGAAGTTAAATGAACATAATCAAACATTAATATATATCAAAACACAAAACTTAGTTAATTCAGATAAAATATTCTTACAATAACTTTAATAATTTATTCTAATTTTTATTATTTTATAGTAATATTAACTATAAATTACAAGCCCTTTTCGAGATATTTTCATTATTGTCTCTTGTTTTGAAAATTGAACAATTTAACATTAATACATAAATTAGAAAAACAAACTTTTGTCTTAATATGGTCTTCGAAATTAATAATATTATTTATGTTTTGTTTCTACACATTTTCAAAAAAAAGTTCTATATACTTTAGATCAATGTTTTTTAAGCGATTCTCTAGGTGCTAATGTAAAAAATCACGTCTTGGTGACATGATTGGATAAATGAGGTAGATTAGTGGGCGACGACATCCGCCATTAAGTGGTTTTCTTTCTAAATACATTGATCTTCATAATGCCCATAGAATCAAAACAAAGTGTAGTGTCTATACTTCAATCAGTATATGAAGTTTGATGTCGTTGGCAATGACTAATTATTGTCGAATCAAGTACCATTCTGAAAACTATCTTTTTATATATAATAAATGTTATGTAATGATAAATTTAAACTTACATCGAATTTAAAGAAATATTGTAATGCTAAATGATGTTTGCCGTGGTTGAATTCTATTTTAAAGTATATTTTTCAATTTTGAAAGACATGTGCTATTTAATATTAAATCACTTTAAATATTTGTTACTTTTAAATCTTCCTTTAATATAACACAATCAATAAAATTAAAAGTAATGTTAACAAAAAACAATATGTTAATTATTCTGTATTCAGCAACTGCAAATTGGAAGTTAAATTTAACATAATCAAAAGTAATATATATCAAAACAAAAAACTTAGTTACTTCAGATTGAAATATTCTTACAACAACTTTAATAATTTATTCTAATTTTTATTATTTTATAGTAATATTAACTATAAATTACAAGCCCTTTTCGAGATATACATTATTGTCTCTTGTGTTTGAAAAATTTGAACATAGTTTAACAGTATACATAAATAGAGAAAACAAACGTTTGTCTAATAAATGTTACTTTTAAATTAATAATTATTATTCTTTAGTTTTGTTTCAACACATTTTCAAAAAAAAAAATCTATATACTTAGATCAATGGTTTTGAAGTTGATTCTCTAGGTGGCAATGTAAAAAATCACGTCTAGAGGTGACATATTGGATAAATGAGTAGATTAGTGGGGCGACGAAGTCGACTTTAAGATGGGTTTCTCTCTAAATACATTGAACTTCATAATGCCCATAGAATCAAAACAAACTGTCTTGTCACACTTTCAATCATTATATGAAGTTTGATGTCGTTGGCAATGACAAAAATTATTGTCGAATCAAGTACAATTCTTGAGAACTATCTTATTATATATAATAAATGTTATGTATTGATAAATTTAAACTTACATCGAATTTAAAGGAATATGGTAATGCTAAATGATGTTTTGCCGTTGTTGAATTCTATTTTAAAGTATAATTCTTTCAATTTTTTGAAAGCATGTGCTGCTATTTAATATTAAACCAATTTAATATTTGTTACTTTTAAATCTTCCTTTAATATAATACAATCAACAAAATTAAAAGAAAATATAACAAAAAATAATATGTTAATTATTATGTATGTTAGCAACTTCAAATTCGGAAAGTTAAATTGAACATAATCAAACATTAATATATATCAAACAAAAAAACTTAGTTAATTCAGATTAAAATATTATACAATAACTTAATAATTTATTCTAATTTTTATTATTTTATAGTAATATTAACTATAAATTACAAGCCCTTTTTCGAGATATTTCATTATTGTCTCTTGTTGAAAATTTGAACATAATTTAACGTTAATACATCAATTAGAAAAACAAACTTTTGTCTACTAATGGCTCTTTCGAAATTAATAATTATTTATTTTTTAGTTCGTTTCTACACATTTCAAAAAAGTTCTATATAACTTTTTAGATCAATGGTTTTAAGCTGATTCTCTAGGTGCTAATGTAAAAAAATCACGTCTATGGTTGACATGATTGGATAAATGAGTAGATTAGTGGGCGACGACATCCGCCATTAAGATGGGCTTTCTTTCTAAAACATGATCTTCATAATGCCATAGAATCAAAACAAAGTGTATTGTCCATACTTTCAATCATTATATGAAGTTTGATGTCGTTGGCAATGACTAAATTATTGTCGAATCAAGTACAATTCTTGAAACTATCTTTTTATACTAATAATGTTATGTAATGATAAATTTAAACTTACATCGAATTTAAAGAAATATTGTATGCTAAATGATGTTTTGCCTTGTTGAATTCTATTTTAAAGTATAATTTCTTCAATTTTTGAAAGACATGTGCTATTTAATATTAAATCACTTTAATATTTGTTACTTTTAAATCTTCCTTTAATATACACAATCAATAAAATTAAAAGTAAATGTTAACAAAAAAACAATATGTTAATTATTCTGTATTTAGCAACTGCAAATTCGGAAGTTAAATTTAACATAATCAAACTTAATATATATCAAAACAAAAAAACTTAGTACTTCAGATTGAAATATTCTTACAACACTTTAATAATTTATTCTAATTTTTAATTATTGTATAGTAATATTAACTAAAATTACAAGCCCTTTTTCGAGATATATTCATTATGTCTCTTGTTTTGAAAATTTGAACATAGTTTAACATTAATACATAAATTAGAAAAACAAACTTTGTCTTAATAATGTTACTTTTGAAATTAATAATTATTTATTATTTAGTTTGTTCAACACATTTTCAAAAAAAAAATCTATATACTTTAAGATCAATGGTTTTGAAGTGATTCTCTAGGTGCTAATGTAAAAAATCACGTCTATAGTTGACATTATTGGAATGAGTAGATTAGTGGGCGACGACGTCCGACTTTAAGATGGGTTTTCTCTCTAAATACATTGAATTCATAATGCCCATAGAATCAAAACAAACTGTCTTGTCCATACTTTCAATCATTATATGAAGTTTGATGTCGTTGGCAATGACAAAATTATTGCGAATCAAGTACAATTCTTGAGAACTATCTTTATTATATATAATAAATGTTATGTATTGATAAATTTAAACTTACATCGAATTTAAAGGAATATTGTAATGCTAAATGATGTTTTGCCGTTGTTGAATTCTATTTTAAAGTATAATTTCTTTCAATTTTTGAAAGGCATGTGGTATTTAATATTAAACCAATTTAATTATTTGTTACTTTAAATCTTCCTTAATATAATACAATCAACAAAATTAAAAGAAAATATTAACAAAAAAATAATATGTTAATTATTATGTATGTTAGCAACTTCAAATTCGGAAGTTAAATTGAACATAATCAAACATTAATATATATCAAAACAAAAAACTTAGTAATTCAGATTAAATTCACACAAACTTTAATAATTTATTCTAATTTTTATTATTGTATAGTAATATTAACTATAAATTACAAGCCCTTTTTCGAGATATTTTCATTATTGTCTCTTGTTTGAAAATTTGAACATAATTTAACATTAATACATAAAATTAGAAAAACAAACTTTTGTCTTAATAATGGTTACTTTTTAAATAATAATTATTTATTTTAGTTTTGTGTTTCTACACATTTTCAAAAAAAAAGTTCTATATACTTTTTAGATCAATGGTTTTTAAGCTGATTCTCTAGGTGCTAATGTAAAAAATCACGTCTCTAGTTGACATGATTGGATAAATGAGTAGATTAGTGGGCGACGACATCCGCCATTAAGATGGGCTTTCTTTCTAAATGATGTCATAATGCATGTCAAAACTTTAATTGAAAATAAATATCATTCATAATGCTCATAGAATCAAAACAAAATGTATTGTCCATACTTTCAATCATTATATGAAGTTTGATGTCGTTGGCAATGACTAAATTATTGTCGAATCAAGTACAATTCTTGAAAACTATCTTTTATATACTAATAAATGTTATGTAATGATAAATTTAAACTTACATCGAATTTAAAGAACCATATGTAATGCTAAATGATGTTTTGCCGTTGTTGAATTCTATTTTTAAAGTATAATTTCTTTCAAGTTTTTTTGAAAGACATGTGCTATTTAATATTAAATCACTTTAAATATTTGTTACTTTTAAATCTTCCTTTAATATAACACAATCAATAAAATTAAAAGTAAATGTTAACAAAAAACAATATGTTAATTATTCTGTACTTTCACAACTGCAAATTCGGAAGTTAAATTTAACATAATCAAACAGTTAATATATATCAAAACAAAAAACTTAGTTACTTCAGATTGAAATATTCTTACAACAACTTTAATAATTTATTCTAATTTTTATTATTTTATAGTAATATTAACTATAAATTACAAGCCCTTTTTCGAGATATATTCATTATTGTCTCTTGTTTTGAAAGTTTGAACATAGTTTAACATTAATACATAAATTAGAAAAACAAACTTTTGTCTTAATAAAATTACTTTTTAAATTAATAATTATTTATTCTTTAGTTTTGTTTCAACACATTTTCAAAAAAAAAAATTCTCTATACTTTTAAGATCAATGGTTTTGAAGTGATTCTCTAGGTGCTAATGTAAAAAATCACGTCTATAGTTGACATTATGGATAAATGAGTAGATTAGTGGGCGACGACGTCCGACTTAAGATGGGTTTCTCTCTAAATACATTGAACTTCATAATGCCCATAGAATCAAAACAAACTGTCTTGTCCACACTTTCAATCATTATATGAAGTTTGATGTCGTTGGCAATGACAAAATTATTGTCGAATCAAGTACAATTCTTGAGAACTATCTTATTATATATTAATAAATGTTATGTATTGATAAATTAAACTTACATCGAATTTAAAGGAATATTGTAATGCTAAATGATGTTTTGCCGTTGTTGAATTCTATTTTAAAGTATAATTTCTTTCAATTTTTTGAAAGGCATGTGCTATTTAATATTAAACCAATTTAATTATTTGTTACTTTTAAGCGTGCCCCCCGCTGACATCTTCCTTTAATATAATACAATCAACAAAATTAAAAGAAAATATTAACAAAAATAATATGTTAATTATTATGTATGTTAGCAACTTCAAATTCGGAAGTTAATTGAACATAATCAAACATTAATATATATCAAAACAAAAACTTAGTTAATTCAGATTAAAATATTCTTACAATAACTTTAATAATTTATTCTAATTTTATTATTTTATAGTAATATTAACTATAAATTACAAGCCCTTTTTCGAGATATTTCATTATTGTCTCTTGTTTTGAAAATTTGAACATAATTTAACGTTAATACATCAATTAGAAAAACAAACTTTTGTCTTACTAATGGCTCTTTCGAAATTAATAATTATTTATTTTTTAGTTCTGTTTCTACACATTTTCAAAAAAAAGTTCTATATACTTTTTAGATCAATGGTTTTTAAGCTGATTCTCTAGGTGCTAATGTAAAAAATCACGTCTCTGGTTGACATGATTGGATAAATGAGTAGATTAGTGGGCGACGACATCCGCCATTAAGATGGGCTTCTTTCTAAATACATTGATCTTCATAATGCCCATAGAATCAAAACAAAGTGTATTGTCCATACTTTCAATCATTATATGAAGTTTGATGTCGTTGGCAATGACTAAATTATTGTCGAATCAAGTACAATTCTTGAAAACTATCTTTTTATATACTAATAAATGTTATGTAATGATAAATTTAAACTTACATCGAATTTAAAGAAATATTGTAATGCTAAATGATGTTTTGCCGTTGTTGAATTCTATTTTAAAGTATAATTTCTTTCAATTTTTTGAAAGACATGTGCTATTTAATATTAAATCACTTTAATATTTGTTACTTTTAAATCTTCCTTTAATATAACACAATCAATAAAATTAAAAGTAAATGTTAACAAAAAACAATATGTTAATTATTCTGTATTTTAGCAACTGCAAATTCGGAAGTTAAATTTAACATAATCAAACATTAATATATATCAAAACAAAAAACTTAGTTACTTCAGATTGAAATATTCTTACAACAACTTTAATAATTTATTCTAATTTTAATTATTTTATAGTAATATTAACTATAAATTACAAGCCCTTTTTCGAGATATATTCATTATTGTCTCTTGTTTTGAAAATTTGAACATAGTTTAACATTAATACATAAATTAGAAAAACAAACTTTTGTCTTAATAATGTTACTTTTTAAATTAATAATTATTTATTCTTTAGTTTTGTTTCAACACATTTTCAAAAAAAAAAATCTATATACTTTTAAGATCAATGGTTTTGAAGTTGATTCTCTAGGTGCTAATGTAAAAAATCACGTCTATAGTTGACATTATTGGATAAATGAGTAGATTAGTGGGCGACGACGTCCGACTTTAAGATGGGTTTTCTCTCTAAATACATTGAACTTCATAATGCCCATAGAATCAAAACAAACTGTCTTGTCCACACTTTCAATCATTATATGAAGTTTGATGTCGTTGGCAATGACAAAATTATTGTCGAATCAAGTACAATTCTTGAGAACTATCTTATTATATATTAATAAATGTTATGTATTGATAAATTTAAACTTACATCGAATTTAAAGGAATATTGTAATGCTAAATGATGTTTTGCCGTTGTTGAATTCTATTTTAAAGTATAATTTCTTTCAATTTTTTGAAAGGCATGTGCTATTTAATATTAAACCAATTTAATTATTTGTTACTTTTAAATCTTCCTTTAATATAATACAATCAACAAAATTAAAAGAAAATATTAACAAAAAAATATGTTAATTATTATGTATGTTAGCAACTTCAAATTCGGAAGTTAAATTGAACATAATCAAACATTAATATATATCAAAACAAAAAACTTAGTTAATTCAGATTAAAATATTCTTACAATAACTTTAATAATTTATTCTAATTTTTATTATTTTATAGTAATATTAACTATAAATTACAAGCCCTTTTTCGAGATATTTTCATTATTGTCTCTTGTTTTGAAAATTTGAACATAATTTAACGTTAATACATCAATTAGAAAAACAAACTTTGTCTTACTAATGGCTCTTTCGAAATTAATAATTATTTATTTTTTAGTTCTGTTTCTACACATTTTCAAAAAAAAGTTCTATATACTTTTTAGATCAATGGTTTTTAAGCTGATTCTCTAGGTGCTAATGTAAAAATCACGTCTCTGGTTGACATGATTGGATAAATGAGTAGATTAGTGGGCGACGACATCCGCCATTAAGATGGGCTTTCTTTCTAAATACATTGATCTTCATAATGCCCATAGAATCAAAACAAAGTGTATTGTCCATACTTTCAATCATTATATGAAGTTTGATGTCGTTGGCAATGACTAAATTATTGTCGAATCAAGTACAATTCTTGAAAACTATCTTTTTATATACTAATAAATGTTATGTAATGATAAATTTAAACTTACATCGAATTTAAAGAAATATTGTAATGCTAAATGATGTTTTGCCGTTGTTGAATTCTATTTTAAAGTATAATTTCTTTCAATTTTTTGAAAGACATGTGCTATTTAATATTAAATCACTTTAAATATTTGTTACTTTTAAATCTTCCTTTAATATAACACAATCAATAAAATTAAAAGTAAATGTTAACAAAAAACAATATGTTAATTATTCTGTATTTTAGCAACTGCAAATTCGGAAGTTAAATTTAACATAATCAAACATTAATATATATCAAAACAAAAAACTTAGTTACTTCAGATTGAAATATTCTTACAACAACTTTAATAATTTATTCTAATTTTTATTATTTTATAGTAATATTAACTATAAATTACAAGCCCTTTTTCGAGATATATTCATTATTGTCTCTTGTTTTGAAAATTTGAACATAGTTTAACATTAATACATAAATTAGAAAAACAAACTTTTGTCTTAATAATGTTACTTTTTAAATTAATAATTATTTATTCTTTAGTTTTGTTTCAACACATTTTCAAAAAAAAAATCTATATACTTTTAAGATCAATGGTTTTGAAGTTGATTCTCTAGGTGCTAATGTAAAAAATCACGTCTATAGTTGACATTATTGGATAAATGAGTAGATTAGTGGGCGACGACGTCCGACTTTAAGATGGGTTTTCTCTCTAAATACATTGAACTTCATAATGCCCATAGAATCAAAACAAACTGTCTTGTCCACACTTTCAATCATTATATGAAGTTTGATGTCGTTGGCAATGACAAAATTATTGTCGAATCAAGTACAATTCTTGAGAACTATCTTATTATATATTAATAAATGTTATGTATTGATAAATTTAAACTTACATCGAATTTAAAGGAATATTGTAATGCTAAATGATGTTTTGCCGTTGTTGAATTCTATTTTAAAGTATAATTTCTTTCAATTTTTGAAAGGCATGTGCTATTTAATATTAAACCAATTTAATTATTTGTTACTTTTAAATCTTCCTTTAATATAATACAATCAACAAAATTAAAAGAAAATATTAACAAAAAATAATATGTTAATTATTATGTATGTTAGCAACTTCAAATTCGGAAGTTAAATTGAACATAATCAAACATTAATATATATCAAAACAAAAAACTTAGTTAATTCAGATTAAAATATTCTTACAATAACTTTAATAATTTATTCTAATTTTTATTATTTTATAGTAATATTAACTATAAATTACAAGCCCTTTTTCGAGATATTTTCATTATTGTCTCTTGTTTTGAAAATTTGAACATAATTTAACGTTAATACATCAATTAGAAAAACAAACTTTTGTCTTACTAATGGCTCTTTCGAAATTAATAATTATTTATTTTTTAGTTCTGTTTCTACACATTTTCAAAAAAAAGTTCTATATACTTTTTAGATCAATGGTTTTTAAGCTGATTCTCTAGGTGCTAATGTAAAAAATCACGTCTCTGGTTGACATGATTGGATAAATGAGTAGATTAGTGGGCGACGACATCCGCCATTAAGATGGGCTTTCTTTCTAAATACATTGATCTTCATAATGCCCATAGAATCAAAACAAAGTGTATTGTCCATACTTTCAATCATTATATGAAGTTTGATGTCGTTGGCAATGACTAAATTATTGTCGAATCAAGTACAATTCTTGAAAACTATCTTTTTATATACTAATAAATGTTATGTAATGATAAATTTAAACTTACATCGAATTTAAAGAAATATTGTAATGCTAAATGATGTTTTGCCGTTGTTGAATTCTATTTTAAAGTATAATTTCTTTCAATTTTTTGAAAGACATGTGCTATTTAATATTAAATCACTTTAAATATTTGTTACTTTTAAATCTTCCTTTAATATAACACAATCAATAAAATTAAAAGTAAATGTTAACAAAAAACAATATGTTAATTATTCTGTATTTTAGCAACTGCAAATTCGGAAGTTAAATTTAACATAATCAAACATTAATATATATCAAAACAAAAAACTTAGTTACTTCAGATTGAAATATTCTTACAACAACTTTAATAATTTATTCTAATTTTTATTATTTTATAGTAATATTAACTATAAATTACAAGCCCTTTTTCGAGATATATTCATTATTGTCTCTTGTTTTGAAAATTTGAACATAGTTTAACATTAATACATAAATTAGAAAAACAAACTTTTGTCTTAATAATGTTACTTTTGAAATTAATAATTATTTATTCTTTAGTTTTGTTTCAACACATTTTCAAAAAAAAAATCTATATACTTTTAAGATCAATGGTTTTGAAGTTGATTCTCTAGGTGCTAATGTAAAAAATCACGTCTATAGTTGACATTATTGGATAAATGAGTAGATTAGTGGGCGACGACGTCCGACTTTAAGATGGGTTTTCTCTCTAAATACATTGAACTTCATAATGCCCATAGAATCAAAACAAACTGTCTTGTCCACACTTTCAATCATTATATGAAGTTTGATGTCGTTGGCAATGACAAAATTATTGTCGAATCAAGTACAATTCTTGAGAACTATCTTATTATATATTAATAAATGTTATGTATTGATAAATTTAAACTTACATCGAATTTAAAGGAATATTGTAATGCTAAATGATGTTTTGCCGTTGTTGAATTCTATTTTAAAGTATAATTTCTTTCAATTTTTTGAAAGGCATGTGCTATTTAATATTAAACCATTTAATTATTTGTTACTTTTAAATCTTCCTTTAATATAATACAATCAACAAAATTAAAAGAAAATATTAACAAAAAATAATATGTTAATTATTATGTATGTTAGCAACTTCAAATTCGGAAGTTAAATTGAACATAATCAAACATTAATATATATCAAAACAAAAAACTTAGTTAATTCAGATTAAAATATTCTTACAATAACTTTAATAATTTATTCTAATTTTTATTATTTTATAGTAATATTAACTATAAATTACAAGCCCTTTTTCGAGATATTTTCATTATTGTCTCTTGTTTTGAAAATTTGAACATAATTTAACGTTAATACATCAATTAGAAAAACAAACTTTTGTCTTACTAATGGCTCTTTCGAAATTAATAATTATTTATTTTTTAGTTCTGTTTCTACACATTTTCAAAAAAAAGTTCTATATACTTTTTAGATCAATGGTTTTTAAGCTGATTCTCTAGGTGCTAATGTAAAAAATCACGTCTCTGGTTGACATGATTGGATAAATGAGTAGATTAGTGGGCGACGACATCCGCCATTAAGATGGGCTTTCTTTCTAAATACATTGATCTTCATAATGCCCATAGAATCAAAACAAAGTGTATTGTCCATACTTTCAATCATTATATGAAGTTTGATGTCGTTGGCAATGACTAAATTATTGTCGAATCAAGTACAATTCTTGAAAACTATCTTTTTATATACTAATAAATGTTATGTAATGATAAATTTAAACTTACATCGAATTTAAAGAAATATTGTAATGCTAAATGATGTTTTGCCGTTGTTGAATTCTATTTTAAAGTATAATTTCTTTCAATTTTTTGAAAGACATGTGCTATTTAATATTAAATCACTTTAAATATTTGTTACTTTTAAATCTTCCTTTAATATAACACAATCAATAAAATTAAAAGTAAATGTTAACAAAAAACAATATGTTAATTATTCTGTATTTTAGCAACTGCAAATTCGGAAGTTAAATTTAACATAATCAAACATTAATATATATCAAAACAAAAAACTTAGTTACTTCAGATTGAAATATTCTTACAACAACTTTAATAATTTATTCTAATTTTTATTATTTTATAGTAATATTAACTATAAATTACAAGCCCTTTTTCGAGATATATTCATTATTGTCTCTTGTTTTGAAAATTTGAACATAGTTTAACATTAATACATAAATTAGAAAAACAAACTTTTGTCTTAATAATGTTACTTTTGAAATTAATAATTATTTATTCTTTAGTTTTGTTTCAACACATTTTCAAAAAAAAAATCTATATACTTTTAAGATCAATGGTTTTGAAGTTGATTCTCTAGGTGCTAATGTAAAAAATCACGTCTATAGTTGACATTATTGGATAAATGAGTAGATTAGTGGGCGACGACGTCCGACTTTAAGATGGGTTTTCTCTCTAAATACATTGAACTTCATAATGCCCATAGAATCAAAACAAACTGTCTTGTCCACACTTTCAATCATTATATGAAGTTTGATGTCGTTGGCAATGACAAAATTATTGTCGAATCAAGTACAATTCTTGAGAACTATCTTATTATATATTAATAAATGTTATGTATTGATAAATTTAAACTTACATCGAATTTAAAGGAATATTGTAATGCTAAATGATGTTTTGCCGTTGTTGAATTCTATTTTAAAGTATAATTTCTTTCAATTTTTTGAAAGGCATGTGCTATTTAATATTAAACCAATTTAATTATTTGTTACTTTTAAATCTTCCTTTAATATAATACAATCAACAAAATTAAAAGAAAATATTAACAAAAAATAATATGTTAATTATTATGTATGTTAGCAACTTCAAATTCGGAAGTTAAATTGAACATAATCAAACATTAATATATATCAAAACAAAAAACTTAGTTAATTCAGATTAAAATATTCTTACAATAACTTTAATAATTTATTCTAATTTTTATTATTTTATAGTAATATTAACTATAAATTACAAGCCCTTTTTCGAGATATTTTCATTATTGTCTCTTGTTTTGAAAATTTGAACATAATTTAACGTTAATACATCAATTAGAAAAACAAACTTTTGTCTTACTAATGGCTCTTTCGAAATTAATAATTATTTATTTTTTAGTTCTGTTTCTACACATTTTCAAAAAAAAGTTCTATATACTTTTTAGATCAATGGTTTTTAAGCTGATTCTCTAGGTGCTAATGTAAAAAATCACGTCTCTGGTTGACATGATTGGATAAATGAGTAGATTAGTGGGCGACGACATCCGCCATTAAGATGGGCTTTCTTTCTAAATACATTGATCTTCATAATGCCCATAGAATCAAAACAAAGTGTATTGTCCATACTTTCAATCATTATATGAAGTTTGATGTCGTTGGCAATGACTAAATTATTGTCGAATCAAGTACAATTCTTGAAAACTATCTTTTTATATACTAATAAATGTTATGTAATGATAAATTTAAACTTACATCGAATTTAAAGAAATATTGTAATGCTAAATGATGTTTTGCCGTTGTTGAATTCTATTTTAAAGTATAATTTCTTTCAATTTTTTGAAAGACATGTGCTATTTAATATTAAATCACTTTAAATATTTTGTTACTTTTAAATCTTCCTTTAATATAACACAATCAATAAAATTAAAAGTAAATGTTAACAAAAAACAATATGTTAATTATTCTGTATTTTAGCAACTGCAAATTCGGAAGTTAAATTTAACATAATCAAACATTAATATATATCAAAACAAAAAACTTAGTTACTTCAGATTCTAATTTTTATTAGTTTAAATATTCTTACAACAACTTTAATAATTTATTCTAATTGTTTTATTATTTTATAGTAATATTAACTATAAATTACAAGCCCTTTTTCGAGATATATTCATTATTGTCTCTTGTTTTGAAAATTTGAACATAATTTAACATTAATACATAAATTAGAAAAACAAACTTTTGTCTTAATAATGTTACTTTTGAAATTAATAATTATTTATTTTTTAGTTTGTTTCAACACATTTTCAAAAAAAAATCTATATACTTTTAAGATCAATGGTTTTGAAGTTGATTCTCTAGGTGCTAATGTAAAAAATCACGTCTATGGTTGACATTATTGGATAAATGAGTAGATTAGTGGGCGACGACGTCCGACATTAAGATGGGTTTCTTTCTAAATACATTGAACTTCATAATGCCCATAGAATCAAAACAAAGTGTCTTGTCCACACTTTCAATCATATATGAAGTTTGATGTCGTTGGCAATGACAAAATTATTGTCGAATCAAGTACAATTCTTGAAAACTATCTTTTATATACTAATAAAGTTATGTATTGATAAATTTAAACTTACATCGAATTTAAAGAAAATTTGTAATGCTAAATGATGTTTTGCCGTTGTTGAATTCTATTTTAAAGTATAATTTCTTTCAATTTTTTGAAAGGCATGTGCTATTTAATATTAAACCACTTAAAATATTTGTTACTTTTAAATCTTCCTTTAATATAACACAATCAATAAAATTAAAAGTAATATTAACAAAAAAATAATATGTTAATTATTATGTATGTTAGCAACTTCAAATTCGGAAGTTAAATTTAACATAATCAAACATTAATATATATCAAAACAAAAAAACTTAGTTACTTCAGATTGAAATATTCTACACACAACTTTAATAATAATATTCTAATTTTTATTATTTTATAGTAATATTAACTATAAATTACAAGCCCTTTTCGAGATATATTCATTATTGTCTCTTGTTGAAAATTTGAAATAATTTAACATTAATACATAAATTAGAAAAACAAACTTTGTCTTACTAAAATTACTTTTTAAATTACTAATTATTTATTTTTTAGTTTTGTTTCTACACATTTTCAAAAAAAAAAATCTCTATACTTTTAAGATCAATGGTTTTTAAGTTGATTCTCTAGGTGCTAATGTAAAAAATCACGTCATGGTTGACATGATTGGATAAATGAGTAGATTAGTGGGCGACGACATCCGATTAAGATGGTTTCTTTCTAAATACATGAACTTCATATGCCCATAGATCAAAACAAATGTATTGTCCACACTTTCAATCATTATATGAAGTTTGATGTCGTTGGCAATGACAAAATTATTGTCGAATCAAGTACAATTCTTGAGAACTATCTTTATATATTAATAAATGTTA
>NW_026113617.1:0-12500 GCF_024323335.1 Lathyrus oleraceus
AAAAAGTCCAACATAAAAGTTGTATATATTTTTAAGATGATCAATTTAGACTTAAATTTTGCATCATTTGGATTTTTCATTAGAAAGTTATGGGCACTTGAAGTTGGGCATTTTTCAAATTCAATGACTTAGGTCCAAAGTGACCTATAATGTTTTGTATTATCACATGTGTTTATTTAAGGATTATGAAATTTTGTCAAACATAACATTTGAAGAAGAAATCTTAAATTTTCCAATTCATTTGGTCTAACCTCAAATCATTAAAAATTAAGGAAGTTAGGTCCTTGGGAAGTTGACCCAAAAGTAGGATTTTAGTCAAAATGACCTATAAGGTTTTGAAATGAATGATGACCTTAAAAGTTTCAAATGGATTTTTGATTAACATTAAATTTGTTCATATGGTTCTTAAGAACATTTGTTCTCTTGGGGTCATCTTCATTTGACAATCACATCAAAAGTTGTATCTTAGTGATCCTCATTTTAGTCAGATGACTTGACTGGTCAACTTTTCAAGGCCAAACTTCAAATCTTGATGAATGAATGATTTAGGGGTCTCAAATAGGCTCACATATGCATAAAATGATGAATGAAAGAACTTCCCTTGATTGTATTTGATCACAGGTTGAGGTTGCTTCATGAGCAAGGCACGGTCAAAGCACAGTTGAATTAGGGTTTCCTTGGGAAATAAACCTCAAGCCCTTTGGGTTATCTTGATCAAATTTGCAAATTTAGATACTTGGGAGGCATATATGATGATTAGGAACTTTGTGGACTATTGTCATGCTTGCTTTCATCTTCATCTAGCCATTTCTTTGAGCTTAGAAGCCTCCTAGGAGCATTGAAGCATATGATCACTTGAGCTTCAAAACAAAAAGAGTTAGTGACATATTTTTGTGCTTTTGGTTAGTAATCAAAATAAGAAAATCAATAATATACAATACAAGAATGTTTGGTGGTCTCAAACCACTCACACAAGTCCCTCCCCTAGGGTTAAGGAGCCAAACATGTTGTGATCCTTGAGGCAATGCAATGAGCAATGATATGATGCCATGAGGGATCTTAGGGTCAAAATTAGAGTCTTACAGATGCCCCTATTTAAGGTCATTCTAGTCGGAGATATGAAGGTTAAAATCTTCGTCTCGACGAGGTAGAATGGGCTTAAATAATAACAAAGATACGAATTTTGGCCCCTAAGAGACCTCATGATGCAAATGTATGCATGCAAAAATAAAATCTTTTATGGTGAATAATTACCACGAAGGAAAATAAATCAGGAGAAACTGAAAAATCCATAGGAGTAACACACTCACTAGGGAGACAGAGACTATGGGGGGAAGTAAAAAATGCGCGTGAGCAGGTCACGACTTGAAAACTTACTGGGATACACGAAGGGATTCCATGAAAATAAATCGATGGAAAGACTCGAGCTGACGCAAAGATGCATGTATTGGGGAATATGCCAATACAGCGAAACTATCCACAAAGGATACATTGGATGAAAAATCCAGACTCAGGCGAGGATGTCCACAAAGGACTCAGCTGAGGAAGAAACAACGAGATATTACCGGTTACTAGGTAATAAACTCAAAGAGAGACATGTCATCAAAACACCGGTTAATGGGTGAGAGAACAACATGCTCAGGGAGAGAGAATATCTAAGACCGGTATAAGGGTGAGAGATATAAATCATCTAAAACATCAGAGAATGACCTAAAAGGCACATCTAAACTCAGGAAAATCTGACTCCACAGGGGACAAAAGTCATAATAGGGAGTAGAAGGAAGGAACACCAGGGATACCGGTTACTGGGCATATAATAGGTGACCAACCGGGCGTGAATTGGGAACATATCCAAGACACTCATCATCCGAAAGAAGGGCTGAAAAAGAAAACTCGACTTGTAGGATGGACATTCGATTCCACAAGCAAATATGAATCTTACTCAACTGGGGAAGAGCAAAGACATCGACTGAAGAGCGCATGAGATATATTGCTTATTACCGTCATAACATAGATAACATACTCGCATGGAAGATTATCCACAACCGGTTACTGGGTTAATAAAGGATAAATCGATCGAAAAGAAAGGACATCTGGATACCGGTTACTAGGTATAAAATGATAACCAATCATAAGGAGAAACAATCAATACCAAACAATGGTAAATGAAAGATGACTCGGCGGGGAGGAATTGCTTGATAAAAGAAATTATCCAAGAGATATATCACCGGTTACTGGGTGGTATACTCAAAAACGAAGGAATATCAATACCGATTACTGGGTAGAGATAACCAACAAATAGGGGATTACATCTACCGGTTACTGGGTAGAAAACCACAAAAAAAGGACTTACAACTACCGGTTACTGGGTAGAAGGCCACAAAGTTCACCGGGGAAAAGGATGAACAATTACTGGTTACTGAGCAATTGAACAACTAAACCACAGGGAACTGCATGGGATAACAAGAAAGGAGTCAATCTAGGAACAAACTAGAAAGACACAATCAAACAAGACTCAACCCGATGAGGATATAACTCAGGGGAGTAATTCCATCCCGATACACAACTGGGGAGGAAGCTGAAATAATAATCATCCATGAGGACACAACTCAGTGGGGAATAAAGAAGGAAAGATAGACATTTTTTGCCTATGGGGCTGACTCTGTATGGAGAGATCAGACACAAACATCTGCTTGGGGAAGAACATTTCCCCAATAGTAGGGAATAATAAGCAAGGATCTATGGCAAAGAAATGCAACATGAATATCTGAATGTTATGATTATGCATGTATATGCGTGATTTGTGTATGATTAATGCTGACAGACAGACATATCTAACACAAACAGGCTTACGAGCCTCGAACGGATATCCGGCACAACATATCAACCAAAAGGTCAAGGCCTACAAGATAAATCAGCTCTGGTGAGGATGCATCAAGTATCGGAAGACATCAATCACCGCTGGGGATAGGCAAGGTTACAACTTCCGACTGCCGGGGATTTTCCAACAATTCTCGGGGACAAGTTGCTGAAAACTCGATAAGGTCTGCCGTAGAAGAAACTCTACTGAGGAACTTATCAAGGGATGATATGAAATTCTATGGGGAACAAACACCAAACAGATACCCATCAATCAAAACACTCCCTTCTAACTACTGGAGAGACATCTCTGCCAAGGGGAGAAATGACAATTTGCTCCGCTGGGGAAGGAAGCAGCACAAATTTTCCTCAGCATCTCTCAATTAGAAGAAATCTTCAACCACAGAGGGGATACAAATCATCAAATTCGGGTCAGATAACCTGCCGGGGATAAGCTGCAAGCAAATCTCAAAGGGAACTGTCTTAGTTGAGAGAATCGTGACATGCTAGGGATGAAAAGGGAAAACAAGCCCTTCACCAACTGCTCTAGACAACTTCTTACTAAGGAGACAACCGCAAGCTGATGAAGAGGGTACAAACATGCCAGAATATGAACAAATGTCTTACCCTTTTGGAAATCGTACTATCCTTGAGAGAGCACTGAAGACGTTTCAATTATCCTTTTAGTCATTGTGGGTATTCATTTTGTTTAAAACAGTTTATAAAAACTTTATTCGTTTAAAACAATGATATTTATCAATTAAAACATGCAAATATTTGTTAAACAGAAACAAGTAGGAGTGCCAAGAATTGGATAAAGGCTCAAATTTATTTAATAGAATGGTAGTCTGCAAATGGCGAGACTCCATGGATCTTTACAAATTTGAAATTGGTGATATATATTGGAAAAAGGCTACATTGAACATAATGACCATTTCTCCACCAACTCTGAATCTAATGTATTTGAAGCTTCAGTTGACGATGACTGAGCGAGAATCTTTGACAGAAGACAACTATAGAACAAAGTCTTGTCAGGATGCAGTTACTTGCCAAAATCCCTAATTTTTGCCTAGATTGCCCCAGGGTGAAGTACTCAATTTAGCGGGATATATTTTTATTTTTTCATGTCTCTAACTTTTTCCTGGACCGCCCTTTCGGGTTTTCAATCCACCGAGACGCTCATTTTTGCCTAAGCCTCCCTTTCGGGTTTTCAACATAGCGAGTTATTCTGTTTCTATTTTTTTAGGCAAAGTATTTCTTGACTGCATCTGAATTCACAGGACGAGTGAAATCCTCCGCATCCATAGTTGTAAGCAACAAAGCACCACCTGAAAAGGCTCTCTTAACAACATATGGACCTTCATAGTTTGGAGTTCACTTGCCCCTAGAATCGGGCGCGAAAGACAAAACTTTCTTGAGCACAAGGTCACCTTCTCGGAACACACGAGGCTTGACCTTCTTATCAAAGGCTTTCTTCATCCTTTGCTGATATAACTGACCATGACACAAGACAGTTAATCTCTTCTCTTCAATCAAATTCAGCTGGTCATAACGACTTTGAACCCATTCAGCCTCGGTCAACTTAGCTTCCATCAAGACTCTCATTGATGGGATCTCAACCTCTACGGGGAGCACAGCCTCTATGCCATATACAAGAGAGAAAGGGGTTGCCCCTGTTGAAGTGCGAACAGATGTACGATAACCATGTAAAGCAAATGGCAGCATCTCATGCCAATATTTGTACGTAACAACCATCTTCTGGATAATCTTCTTGATGTTCTTGTTAGAAGCTTCAACGGCCCCATTCCTCTTGGGTCTATAGGGAGAAGAATTATGATGTGCAATCTTGAACTCGTTACACAGCTCTTTCATCATCTTGTTGTTCAAGTTAGATCCATTATCAATAATGATCTTGTCTGGCACACCATATCGGCATATATGTTGATTCTTGATAAACTTCACAACCACCTGCCTGGTCACGTTTGCATATGATGTCGCTTCAACCCACTTGGTGAAGTAATCAATAGCTACGAGAATAAAACGGTGACCGCTCGACGCCTTTGACTCAATCATGCCAATCATGTCAATTCCCCACATGGAGAAAGGCCATGGTGAGGAAATAACATTCAGAAGTGTCGGGGGAATATGAATCTTATCCGCATAGATCTGACATTTGTGGCATCTCTTCACATATTTGCAGCAGTCAGACTCCATTGTCAGCCAATAGTAGCCTGCTCTCAACATCTTCTTTGCCATAGCATGTCCATTGGAATGAGTACCAAATGAACCCTCATGGACTTCAGTCATCAACAGGTTTGCTTTGTGTCTATCCACGTATCTGAGCAGAACCATGTCAAAATTTATCTTGTAAAGCATATCACCATTAAGGTAGAAACTGCCAGATAATCTCCTCAAAGTCTTCTTATCTTTAACAGATGCCCCAGGCGGATAAGTCAGACTCTGAAGAAAACACTTGATATCATAGTACCACGACTTATCATCTTTCACTTCTTCAACTGCAAACACATGAGCTGGTCTATCCAAGCGGATCACAGTAATATTAGAGACTTCATTCCAACACTTCACTACAATCATTAAAGCAAGCGTAGCAAGAGCATCCGCCATCCGATTCTCATCTCGAGGAATATGATGGAAGTCAACCTTAGTAAAGAAAGTTGAAATCCGCCTTGCATAATCTTTGTATGGGATGAGGCCGGGCTGATTCGTCTCCCATTCACCCTTAATCTGATTAACAACATGGGCCGAATCACCATAAACATCAAGATGTTTGATCCTAAGATCAATACATTCTTCCAAACTCATAATACAGGCCTCATACTCCGCCATATTATTCGTGCATTTGAAAGTTAGTCTTGCTGTAAAAGGAAAATGTGTGCCTTAAGGAGTAATAATTACTGCCCCAATACCATTTCTATACTGATTAACAGCGCCATCGAACACCATACCCCATCGGGAACCAGGCTCTGGCCCTTCATCGAGTGTAGGCTCATAACAATCTTTCATCTTCAAATACAGAATCTCCTCATCAGGGAAGTCATACTGAACATACTGATAATCTTCAATTGGTTGATGTGCCAAATGGTCAGCCAGGATACTACCTTTAATAGCTTTTTGAGCTTGATACTCAATATCATACGCAGATAACAACATCTGCCAACGGGAAATTCTCCCAATTAAAGCAGGCTTCTCAAAGATATACTTGATTGGATCCATTTTGGATATCAACCAAGTTGTATGATTCAACATATATTGGCGTAAGCGCTTAGCAGCCCAAGCCAAAGCACAACATGTATTCTCAAGCATTGAGTACCGAGACTCACAGTCAGTAAAATTCTTACTCAAGTAATATATGGCATACTCTTTCTTCCCTGATTCATCTTGCTGACCTAATACACATCCTATGGAGTCATCAAGCACGATCAAGTACATAGTCAGAGGTCTCCCTTCAACAGACGGAGACAAAATCGGAGGCTCAGACAAATACTTTTTGATACTATCAAAGGCTTTTTGGCAATCCTCGGTCCAATCATGACGCTGATCTTTATGAAGGAGCTTGAATATAGGCGCACATGTGGCAGTCATGTGGGATATAAATCTCGAAATGTAATTCAAGCGGCCAAGAAAACCTCAGACTTGCTTCTCAGTTTTGGGCGCATGCATCTCTTGTATTGCTTTGACCTTGGCAGGATCAACTTCAATACCTCTCTCACTGACAATAAAGCCCAATAACTTGCCGGAACGGACTCCAAATGTACACTTGTTCGGATTCAGGCGGAGTTTGTACTTCCTCAAACACTGGAAAAGCTTCAAAAAGTGTTCTACATGTTCAACTTCCGTTTTCAACTTGGCAATCATATCATCAACATACGCCTCAATCTCCTTGTGCATCATATCATGAAACAAGGTAGTCATAGCTCGTTGATACGTGGCTCCGACGTTCTTCAAACCGAAGGGCATCACTCGATAACAGAATATTCCCCAAGGTGTGACGAATGTTGTCTTCTCCATATCCTCGGGTGCCATTTTAATCTGATTATAACCGAAAAATCCGTCCATAAATGAAAAGACATTGAATTTATCCGTATTATCTACCAACATATCAATGTGTGGTAGAGGAAAATCATCTTTTGGACTAGCTTTATTCAAGTCACGGTAATCCACACACATTCGGACTTTTCCATCTTTCTTAGGCACAGGCACAATATTGGCCACCCATTGAGGATATGTAGAAGTCACCAGAAACCCCGCATCAATTTGCTTTTGAACTTCTTCTTTAATCTTCACTGCCATATCAGGATGAGTTCTTTTGAGCTTTTGCTTCACAGGCACACACTCAGGCTTCAATGGCAAGAAATGTTGCACGATATTCGTATCTAGACCAGGCATGTCTTCATATGACCAGGCAAAGACGTCGACATATTCTTGTAGCAACTCAATCAACCCCTTCTTAACAGACTCTTCAAGGAGTGCCCCAATCTTCACTTCACGAATGTAGTCTTCAGACCCCAAGTTGACCGTTTCCAGATTCTCAAGATGTGGCTGAATGATTTTCTCCTCGTGCTCAAGCAGACGGGTAATCTCATCAGGAATCTCTTCAACATCATCTTCTTCTACCTCAAATACATGGAATTCAAAGTTGGGAGATGGTGTCGGATCATTATAATCAATGGGTTTGATTAACCTGCATAATGATTTTGAGTATAAAAGAGATTTCAGAATTCAAACAAGGCAAATCATTATGCAGATGAAAAGATTGATTTTCTTTTTTAGGGTTTTATAGTGATCACCAATTTCATGCAAAAAGCAAAAAGGAAAAATAATTTTGGAAAAACAAACATTTAACATGTGATTATTGAATGAATATCATTGTATTAATCAAATTATGCCAACAATGTCTTCACTTCTCCTTTTGGCATGGGAGAAGGGTCTTTTAAACAAAATGAACACATTACGTTGACTTATGGATAACTGTTGGAACATCAACAGCGACCCAATTATTGCAGATTCCTCCAGGTATGACAAAGTTGCCAAGGTCTTCCTCTTCATCATCTTCAACAATGGCAACAGCTTCCTGATCTTCAACCGTGTGGATGAAACCTCAACTCTGGAACAACCCACGCTCATTGGAAACACCAGAAGAATACCCTATGCCAGCACAGGACTTGTTATCTTCCAACTTGATCATTTTCCCCAAACCGGTAGTTGCACCATGATCAATGGCCAATTTTGCATCATTGTAGGAGATAAATGAAGAAAGTCCTTTCCTTGAAGGCTCGGCAATAGACAAGGCTTGGAACGGAGTCCCAACCTAATCCTCAATATCAATATAGGAAAAGGAAGATAAATGACTGACCAAGAGAGCCTACTCTCCCCCTATCACCACCAACTTCTTATTCTTTACAAACTTCAATTTTTGGTGTAGGGTGAATGTCACGGCGCCTGCCTCGTGAATCCATGGTCTGCCAAGCAAACAGCTGTAAGACGGATGAATATCCATGACCTGGAAAGTGATCTGGAAATCACTAGGTCCAATCTTGATCGGGAGTTCTAATTCGCCGATCACAGTTTTGCACGACCCATCAAACGCTTTCACAACCACTCCACTTTGCCTCTTGGGAGGCCCCTGATACGAAAGTTTAGCAAGAGTGGATTTTGGCAACACATTAAGTGATGATCATGTGTCCACCAACATATTGGACAAGGCATCATCCTTACAGTTCATAGATATGTGTAGAGCCAAGTTGTGGTCTTTTCCCTCCTCGGGAAGATCAGCATCACAAAAGCTCAAGTTGTTGCAAGCGGTTATATTTGTGACAATGCTATCAAACTGCTCTATCGTGACATCGTGGTCCATGTATGCCACGTCCAACACCCTCTACAAAGCTTCACGGTGTGGCTCAGAATTCATCAATAAAGATAAGACAGATATCTTTGATGGAGTTTGTAGCAGTTGATCAACAACATTATATTCACTCATTTTGATGAGTCTTAGCATCTCATCACCATCCTCTTTCAAAATGCCAGATTGGCCAACCAGGATAGGAGTGTTATTATTTTTGACAGCAACAGGGTCAACAACAGGAACAAGATTATTTTTAGAAGAAGTCCCCACGGGACCGACAGGATTAACAGTAGTCCTCTTCAAAACATCTTCGTGGGATTTCGGCGGAGCCGAGAAAACACGACCACTGCGGGTCACACCACTTACATATGAAATTCTCACTACAAAAGTTGAGGGCAACGACACCTCCTTCCCATCCTCTAGCATCACAGCGTTGTATCGATAGGGAACAACTTTGTCTGATACATACGGGGCGGGACCCGCTGGCTTGATCACAAGAGCTGGCGATACGTTATTCTTGCTGCCATCATACTTGACGACAACAGGCTCAGGAATTTTGAACACTAAGGTGATAACATCGACTTCGTCCTCATTACGATTCAGAAGTATTTCAATCATTCCCTGATCAATCATCTCTTGGATGTCCTTTCTTACTTGACGACATCCTCTCTCGTTGATAGTGCACATCTGGCACCTATCATGGTCATGCTCGTAGTGGCTGTGTTCACATAACAGCTTGTGCATTTTGACCAAAGATTGCCTTATGTCATTCACATACAGGACAACTGTCCTTTTCCCTTTGAAGTCTGATGCACAGTTCTTTTAAGACTTCAAATGCATTTGACTTTTCTCTGATGAAGCTTATCCAAGTGTATCTGGAATGGTCATCAACCACCACATATGCTTACCTCTTTCCACCCAGACTTTCAACCTGCATAGGTCCCATTAAGTCCATGTGCAGCAGTTCTAGAATTCTAGAAGTTGTAGGATGTCCCAGCTTAGGGTGTGACATCTTGGTTTGCTTGCCAACCTGGCATTCTCCACAGACTCTTCCTTCATCAATAAGCAACTTTGGTATTCCTCTAACTGCTTCCTTGGATATGATCTTTTTCATTCCCCTTAAGTGGAGATGACCAAGGCGTCTGTGCCACAGCTTCACCTCCTGTTCTTCCTTGGCTGAGGAGCACATTGTGGAAAAGTTTGAGAGCTTAGGTTCCCACAGATAACAATTATCTTTGGATCTGGATCCTCTCATAACTTCTTGATTATCTCCATTTGTCACAACACAAAGCTCCTTAGTAAACTGAACATAGAACCCTTGATCACACAGCTGGCTTATGCTGATGAGGTTAGTAGTTAGTCCTTTTACTAACAGCACATTATTCAGTTCTGGAACTCCAGAGCAGTCTAGCTTACCCACACCTTTTATTTTTCCTTTAGCACCATCACCAAAGGTCACATAACTGGTAGTGTGAGGTTGTATATCCACCAATATATTCTCCATACCAGTCATATGTCTTGAGCAGCCACTGTCAAAGTACCAGTCTTCTCTGGTAGATCCCCTTAGTGCTGTGTGAGCTAACCAAGCATGCCCTTGTCGTTTCTTGATGGGGGCATTATGCCTATATGCCTTATGCTTAGGTCTGACATGGGGGACTTGGTTAGGATAACCATGCAGCCTGTAGCAGAAGACTTTTATATGGCCAAACCTACCACAGTGATGACATCTTAATCGCTGAAATTTCTTCTTCTGATGGTTACTCATCCTGGTTCCCTGATGTTGAGACATCGGGTGTGACCTCCGCTTGAATTTCTGAACTTTAGCCTTTGAGCGTTTGAGTTCAGCTGAGGATTTTTTCGCAAAGCCTAAACCGGACATGGTTCCAGACTTATGTCCCACCTTTAGGATCTCTTCCAAGGAATCTGTTCCTTTATTTAGCATTCTGATGGATTTCGTCATTTGATCCAGCTTGGAGGTCAGCAAGATTATCTCACCATTTAGACCATCTATGACTGTCAGATGCTTCTGTTTCTCATCCTCCAGCTCCTTGATGAGCTTCTTCTGCTTTTCTCCTTGTACACGCACTTCTACACTGGTGACACATAGCTCCTTATATGATGCAGCAAGTTCATCAAAGGTCAGTTCATCTGCACTTGAGTCATCATCAGTGGCACAAACACTAGTTAGTGCAGTGACATGTTTAGCAGATTCTCCTTCAGATTCACTCTCAGAATCTCCCTCAGACCATGTGGCAGATAGCCCCTTCTTTTGCATCTTGAGGTAAGTAGGACATTCAGCTCTAATGTGTCCATAACCTTCACATCCATGACACTGGATTCCCTTGCCTTGGTTGAACTTTTCTTCAGACGTTGATCTTTTCCTGATGTCAGACGAGATGTTCTTGACATTTGGTCTACCTTTTTGATCAATCTTCTTCACGAACTTGTTGAACTGTCTCCCAAGCATGGCTATGGCTTCTGATATGCTTTCATCACCTCCAGTATATCCTGCTTCTGACTCCTCTTCAGTATTTGATACAAAAGCTACGCTTTTGTTCTTCTTTTCAACATTCTCACACAAGCCCATTTCAAAGGTTTGGAGAGAACCAATGAGCTCATCCACCTTCATATTGCAGATCTCCTGAGCCTCTTCTATTGCAGTGACCTTCATGGCAAATCTCTTAGGTAAAGACCTGAGAATCTTTCTTATAAGTTTCTCTTCAGCCATTTTCTCACCTAAGCCACCAGAGGTGTTGGCAATTTCAAGAATATTCATGTGAAAGTCATGAATAGTCTCATCCTCTTTCATCCTCAGATTTTCAAACTTGGTGGTCAGCATCTGAAGTTTAGACATCTTCACCTTGGAGGTACCTTCATGAGTTATCTTGAGGGTATCCCAAACTTCCTTGGCCAGCTCACAGTGGTGCACCAGTCTGAAGATGTTCTTACTGATTCTATTGAACAATGCATTCAAGGCCTTAGAATTTCCAAGGGCTAATGCCTCTTGCTCCTTGTCCCACTCTTCTTCAGGAATTTGCACACTGACTCCATCTTCACCTGTCTTCGTTGCATGTTCCCATCCTTTGTTGACAGCTCTCCAGACTTTGATATCTAGAGACCTTAAGAAGGCTATCATACGAGGCTTCCAGTCATCATAGTTAGAACCATCCAGCATGGGTGGTCTATTTGAGTGTCCTACATCCTTGTCCATGGTACTAGAAAGTAACTTCCCTAGATCTCACCCAGAAATTAACAGGCAGGGTGCCTACTCTGATGCCAATTGAAATTCTAGTTATCAGACTTTCGATGTCACACGGGTTGTTATGACATCCAATTCCACGCAGACAAGAATTATGCAGAACTTAAAAGTAAGTGCAGTAAATAACACAAGTAATTGTTTACCCAGTTCGGTCCAACATGACCTACGTCTGGGGGCTACCAAGCCAGGGAGGAAATCCACTATTAGTAGTATTAATTCAGACCTTAAACCAACTGTTTAACCCTATCACTTAATACCTACCCAATGCAATTTCAATCTTACACTAAGATCAGAGTTCCTACTCACTCCCCCTCAATCACCTCAGTGATTACAACCTTTAATTAAGATTAAAGACAATTGTGAAGTCACACTTCAAACAACTCTTGATTGTGCTTAACAGCTTTAATCAAGATACACAGCACTCACGCTTAAAAGCTTAGAGTGACACAACACTTACAACTCAATGAACAACCTATACTAATGCAATCATCTCAGTGATAATAGCTTGGCTCACAAGAT
>NW_026113618.1:0-14059 GCF_024323335.1 Lathyrus oleraceus
TCCGGATCGACTCTGCGGGGAATTACATACTTTCAACCTTCCGACTTTGAAGAGTCTTCTTGATTATCATCAAGGATCGTCGTACGTCTCAACTCACTTATTCGTCGATTTTCATTCATGAGCGAACTCTCTAGGATCTGTTACAAAGCTTCCACATCACAACCTGCAATTGAGTGAAGAATATCTAACATTCCCTGCAAAACAGATTGTTAGATAAAAACCGTGGCCCCAGGCGTGTCAGATTTCAACACTTGGGCCACTCAACCTTCCAAATAAGATTTCAAACTTTCAATCTTATAAACATGCATTGGAAGGAACCTGTATGTATTAAAATGCAATTCTTTATCAAATAATCTGGATGTTTTTGCAATCAAAGCGTAATGAAAACAAAACAAAAAATTATTTGACTGAATATGCATTTTATTGATTGGAAAAAGTGTAGCTCAAATGAGCAATACAAAAGGAAGCAATTCCTGAAAAGAGGTAATTGCGCTCAAAGGAAAATCTATCCTAATGGCAATGTGAAACTCGTGATCTCATCGAGTTCCAACCCGGTTACACCCCATATGTCCTCAGACTCTCCTGCTTTCTGCCTTTTAAACAAGACGATTCCGATTGATCCCTACCGGGTATTATCCATGATCCCTTAACCAAAGCGAAAACGATCATGCCAGACGCAGTTGTTCGTTTCAATCCCTCTTTTTGCCTGGACCGCCCTTTCGGGTTTTCAGTCCACCGGGATAACCCTTTTTTGCCCAAGTCGCCTTTTCAGGTTTTCGACTTGCCGGGTGTACATTTTTCATTTTATCCCTAATTTTTTTGCCCGAACCTTTCTTTCTGTTTTTGGTTCGCCGGATGCCCTTTTTGCCTGGACTATTTTTATTCTTTTCGTCCAGCGGGTCAATTATACGAAGTATTTTTTAAACTGCGTCCGCATTCACAGGGGATGGAAAATCCTCGCCATCCATGGTCGTTAACAACAAGGCTCCACCAGAGAAAACCTTCTTGACCACGAATGGACCTTCATATCGGTGTCCATTTTCCCCTTCGATCGTTTTGGAGGAGAAGGATCCTTTTCAGCACCATATCACCAACATGATATACCCGAGGTCGCACCTTCTTGTCAAAGGCACGCTTCATCCTTTGCTGGTATAACTGCCCATGACAGATGGCCGCCAGCCTCTTTTCCTCAATTAGGCTCAGCTCTTCGTACCGGTCCTACCCATTCCGCCTCTTGCAATTTCGCGTCCCTCAGGACTCTCAAAGAGGGAATCTGAACCTCAACAGGTAACACAGCTTCCATCCCATATACCAATGCGAAAGGAGTTGCCCCAGTAGATGTGCGTACCGACGTGCGATACCCATGCAATACAAACGGCAACATCTCATGCCAGTCTTTGTAGGTTACCACCATTTTCTGCACAATCACAACCCGTCGGTGCATTCAACCGTTATCCGGGCAACAAAAGCTCTTCACCTTAACCCCTCCCCATCAGACATCAGAATCCGTTCGGATTCAGGGTCAGGCCCCTCCTCCGGATCGGTCACTCTCAATCTTTCGATCTGAGTACCTCGAGATGTCCTCATCAGGGAACTCACACTTCATCGGTTGATAACTTCACGGGTTGCAGAGAGATGTAATCAGACAATACCCCTTGATTGCTTTCTGAGCGAATCACAAATCAGTCACCATTCTTTTGCTCTCCCGCAACCCGTCCGGTCAATGCTGGATTCTCAAACCCATACTCGATCGGATCCATCTCGAAAATCCACAAAGTGGTATGAACCAGCATATACTGTCTCAGTCGGCGAGCAGCCTATGCCAAAGTACATCAAGTTTTCCCGAACAGTGAATGTATTGTTTCACAGTCGGTAAACTTTTTGCTAAGGTAATTGCATGCTCTTTTCGACAGACGCGTCATGCTGACCCCATACACCTCGTAGACCCCTTGAAGACTGTCAAGTACAGATTTGACAAACACTCCTTCCACAGAAAGTATCAGAATCAGAGGTTCCTGCAACTTTTCTTTTTTTTTTCAATGCCCCTTGGCAATCATTATTTCACCTGACCGTTTTTTTTTCAACATCTCGAATGTGGGTTCACACGTGGCTGTTAGATGGGATGTGAACCATGACAGATAGTTCAATCTTTCTAAGAACCACGAACCTCTCTTTCTGTTTTTCCTCCTGGTTCAGGCATTCTTCTCATATTTTCTTTTGCTTTACTTTTTTTTTTTTTTTGCAGGATCAACCTCGATTCCTCTCTTACAATGAACCCCACAGCTTACCGGATCGCACTCTGATAGTGCCCTTATCTGAATTCAACCTCGGTTTGAATTGTCTCAACCAGATGCCCCTCTTCTGTCTGGGACTTTGCTATCATGTCATAGCATTCGATTTCATGATAAATCGTATCATGAAACAAAGTCACCACTGCTCTCTGATATAGGCACTGGCGTTCTGCTTCTCTAGAGGACGGTCTTCTCTCCATGGTAGCTTGTGCACAACGATACCGATATTCGACCCTGGCATATCCTGACATGACCAGGTGAAGGTATCCACATGCTCCTTCAACAAGGCTACCATTCTGCTTTCGACTCGCCTCTGAAGCGGCCCCAATTTTTCCTTCCTGACCTCGGCGGTGCTCGGAATAACAATCTCAATCCGCTCTTCATGCGGCTGAATCACCTTCTCCTTTTGTTTTAACAACCTGGCTAATTCCAGCAGATCACAATCTTCTTCGTCTTCTTCTCCGGCATGATTGCTCGATTTGTCGAAGTCATATGAGGTGTAACCAAATTGTTATCAACGAGATCCGGAGAATTATTTTTCGACTTTGGGACGAGACAAATCAAAAAAGAAAAATGAAAACCAACATTGCCATTTTTTTGTTTTTAAACTGCAAAAAATGAAAACAGGGAACAAAACGCTTTTTGACTGAAAAACATCCATTTATTAATGATGCAGAAAATGCAAAATGAAACATGAGGTGGCCCTTACAATGAACCATTACGTGTCGGGCAACACGTATGGCTTTCATGCATATAAACTGAAAACAAGAAATATTACTCTTTCGGACGAGTGGCGGTGCTGATCTTTTCAAGCCTTCCAGCTTCCTGGTACGCACGATTTTATCCATTGATCAATCTCCCAGTCACTGTCAGTTTCTTTACCCCACTGTATAGGCGTGATCTGAATCTAGCATTCCGGGCACTGACAAAGGTGAACGACGGACGACGTCCTCTATTATGCTCAGACGAGTCTTGACCTGGATGATAACCAATCCCAAACATGTCCGACTTTACCACAATGCCTATGATCTGTCCCCAGCCTGGGATCCCTCCATTTCTCAACATTTCCAGTGCCTGTTTGTAAGAAGACACGGACGGTTTTTTTCTCTTTTCCCAATACCAATGGTATTTTCCACCGTGACGGCTTCAGCTACCAGACTGGGTATTTCAAATTTTCCACCGTCCATTTCCTTCACCTTCTGGATCATATCCCCCATCGTACAACCACCCTCTGTGGCGATGGCCATACAACAAGTATCAACACTAGGGAAAGTTCCCTCTTTCCTCCGAGGTTTTGGGACCACAGGCCTCGGCATTTTTAACCGATCCCCATTCACCAACCCAATCGTCTTCCTATCCTCAGAAATTGCATTCATCTCCACCTCACCATGCGCGGACATAGGATTAGCATTAACATTGGGAAATTGTGCAAAATTAATGGCCTTGGAATCCACCAGGTCTTGGACAGCATGCTTAAAAGCTCTACAACCCTCAATGTTATGCCCAGACGCCCCCGAATGGAATTCGCACTTAGCATTCTCATCGTAGTTGGTTGGCCTCTGATCAGGTTCTAATGGAGCTAATGTCCTCAATTGTACCATTCCGAGATCTTTCAACTTCCACTCAACAGAAGAGCATACGGTATGGGTGGCTTATCAATTGACGATCAACCCCCTTTCCTCTTACTTGGTTCCCAGCTCTCTGTGCTCCCGGGTGAGGTGACGGATATCTCTGTGGTGCAGGCGAACTACCAACAGGAATAGTTACAGTGGCAGCATAAGGGTGGTAACGATCCTTACCGCATTCTCTTTTAATCTGTGCTCCACCTGATTCAACCTTCTTCTTGGGCTGACCCCTGTCAAGGGATTTCTTCACCACAGAGCCAGAGGGATTTGTTACTTCAGATGACGGAGCCTTTCCCTGAACTTTCTCTTTGATCATCCAGCCCTCAATCCTTTCTAATCTCTCGGCCATGGCTTTCTGCCCCAAGGCAAGCCCTGCACAACCCTGAACAAATCCCTCACCATCTCTTTCAGTTCGAGGATGTCGGCGTTGGGAGGATCCATCAGTTTGGATTTGTTGCCCCTAGCAGGATATCTGAGCAAACAAGCTATGCGCACCGGTTGACACCTACAAAACAAATGGGTTAGTATGCATGAATGCAACGTCTGCCCATATGAGGAAGATTCCGTCCTTTGATTCTGGTTTCATCGAGACAGATAACATTTTGACATCCATATTCTGAAATTCAAGATGTCTCTCAACCAGATTCTCAATCAATAATACTCCCCATATGGCTAGACATATGTTCGATGCAGATGAATGCAAAATGAGAATGATGCAGATGAATGAATGCACTGTGCCATCCTCCAAGTCATATGATCATCTGTTGCCCTGAATCACAGCTCGGATCTCTGAACCGATCACAACCATCTGAGGGAATTTGTAACCACCAATCTGACCCACGGGTTCCGAAATAAACGGAAGAAAGATACACCACCATCATCATCATCATCATCAGACAGTCTCTGAGCAGATATCCAATAATCTCTGAATCGGCCCGGGGAATCCTGAAATAAACGGATCCCCACTGATAAATAACTCGGCCCGGGAATCCTGAAATAAACGGACCCCCACTGATAATACCACGGACAGCACTCCGGCGTCTCTGAAATAAACGGCCATAAATCCGACTTATAAATAGGACTCTGATCCACGGAACAAAAGTCACCATCTGAGTCACCATCTGAACATGCATCTGTAAGAATCACCCTCCCCTCACAGGTAAATTCTAATCAGGTCATCCTAAGGCGGATAATAGTCTCGACAATCGGGCAGAGATACTCAATGGTTTGCCCTTTCGGTGTGCCATTGTAGCTCTCCTGAGATCGTCTAAACCAAAGATCCGGGAAATGATCGGTCACCAGAGTCAACATCTCAGATGAAGCAACTAAGCCAAAGTGGAATATTCCACAACGGAAAGCACTATCGACTGAACCTCGTCCGGCTTGTGGTATGTCACGTTGCAAACATTATACTAAAATAGCAAATGAGGAACGTGAGACCACACTAATCCTAGGTGTACACTCGGGCCTGGGTTTTAGCCCCACTCAGAACACCCACCCCAAACAGAGGAACCACCTGCATAGAGGACGGCAACAACATGATAGCATGATGCATGCAAATATTTAATGCAAATATATACATTGGTTAGAATAATAAATGCAATAAATAACACACAACAAGCAACCTAAACTAATCCTAGAACGCTAGGAGAGACTCGCTTAGGGACGATGGACCAGCATAGGTCTACATCCTAGAATCCCCAGCAGAGTCGCCAGCTGTCGCATCCGCGAAAAATCAACCGGCGAGACTCGAATAAAAACACAACACAGAGCCGCCACTGCGCGTTATTTATCCCAAATAGGGAAAGGAAACGCTCAGAGAAACCTGGAAAGGAAATGGTCTTGCGACCAAAGAGAAGGGTAAGGGAGTCGGTTACGCAAGGGGAAGGTATTAGCACCCCTCACGTCCGTCGTACTCGACGGGATCCACGTTCTAAGAAAAGAAAAGGTTGCTAAAACATCACACACACACGGGGAACGCAGGTGGGGTTAGGAGAAGGGAGCTCGATAGGACGTCGCATCCTATGCCTACATATCTTGTCTGGAACAAGAATCAGAGCCACTGTAGTTCGGCTTACGCACGCCAAACAACACAAAACATACAAACAAGCAAGGGTGGCAAACATGGAGCCCGACGACCACTGGATGGAATTACGTCGGCATCCGAACCAAAACACGCACAAAACGGCAAACGTGGAGCCTGACAGCCAATTATTGGACTTACGTCGGCATCCGAACCAAAACACACAATCAGATAACAATTAAACACACGCAAAAAAGAAAAAGGTTGCCCGGAGTGGTCTCGCACGACCACCTGCCTACATACCTCGTCTGGAACGAGGATCAGGGCGATGTAGTTCCCCTCCAAGGGAAAAAAGAACATGCAAACTAGTAGGGAGTCGGGAACTCGAGCCTACAAGTCATCAAGCAAGCCAGAAGAGACGCTGAGACGTCAGAAGAAACGGCACACACAGACTAACAGGGAGTCGGGAACTCGAGCCTGATAGCTGCCAAACAAAACCCACGCAAAAAAGAAAAGGGTGCCCGGAGAGACCTCGCACGGTCTCCTGCCTACATACCTCGTCTGGCACGAGGATCAGGGCGATGTAGTTCCCCTGAAAGGGACTGAATTGCTAACCAGAAACCAGGGAAAGACACACTACTAGGGAGCTGGACTCGAGCCTAGTGTTGTCATGCATCGTTACCCTAAGTTCAGTTTTCTATCCTACTTGCATAAGCAAACTACCCCTATCCAGGAAAGAAGTAAGCACACAAGCATACAACATAATTCAAGCATACATCAAATGAGAACAAGCATCTCAAACAGATATCCACACAGCACGCACTATAACCAAACAAGTGGCTCACACAATAGGTTTGACTGCCGAAGCGAGTCGTCTGTACGGGCTGGGTTTGCTCTTAACCTTGCCATTACGAGGCTAAGGTGAAGCAGATGAGAGGTGAAGTGAGGATGAGACCTCACAGCTCTTATCCCTAACCAGGGAGAGCTTCTGACAAATGAGCATGGGTCCAGAATGGGGGAACCCTTCTATACTCAGAGACTCTGACACAATGTGCACTGCACGGATCTTGGGCTTGTAATCTCAATGCTACAACCATGTAATGGGAGCAAGGAGAAGACTCACAGAATAGTGGGGGGTAGACTGCATACCCCTACCTTCCACCAATTGCCTTATTTAAAGGACTTTCACCTGCTTGGCACGAAAAATAAACAACCACAATCATTGCCTCTTAAGGAGGACTTCAGACATTTGCCCGGCCCGGTAACAGCCGGGTCTCCCAGACTACATGAAGTCAAGAGGACCTACCTCAAGCGGTTTACACAACCGAGCAGCGGCTACCAAGCAAGTTCTTAAAAGAACTAGAGCGACTAAAGGTACCTGTACAAAAGCTAACCCGTTAATAACTCAGACAACCAATCAGAAAATAACAAGTTAATCAGTCAAACTATACAAACTAATGCACAACAAAGCAAGCTCAAAACTCAAGCCCAAGCTTCACAACCTACAAAACAATGTTATGTTAGTGCACAAACATCAAACAACATCATTTCAATCAACTTGGATCATTCTCCATGAGCCTTATGCTATTCATCCTGAAAAATCAAGCAAATATTAGCAACTAGACCACTAGGCCAAGCCTAGGGTCCAAAGGCAAGAAAAATTCCTAAACAGCAAGGGATATCCAACCAAACTCAGATTAATGTCAAACAAAGCCAACACAATTAGTCCCATATCCATATCATTCATCATGTTCATTTTATGCACAAAACAAGGCAAACTAGCTCAAATGAAGCATCAAACATGCAAACAGAATTATTGCATTCAAATCCACATCAAAACACTTCCAACAATTCTCAAATAAATTACACCTAAACAGGGGCTATCCAAGGTCTAGCATACCAAATTTTAGCCTAATTGGACCAAGGTAACTATGTCAATGAAAATCAACAAAAACAGACACAATTATATGCTCCAAATCACAACATCAACACATGCTTCCATTTCAAAAATTCATAACTCAATGAAACAATAAAGAAATGAGTGAGACCAAAACAGGGATGTCACATCATGTGTCTACAACATTCATACCAAATTTCATGATCATTCAATACCATATGAGCATTTCACATTAAATCTACCAACATGTATCACATGAACTTGCAAATTCAACCACCAGAGATGAAAAATAGCAATCAATTTGAAAATGCAATGTAAAATTCCACAAAAATTCACATAGCCTCTTAACATGTTAATCAACCATCATGCAAAATTTCACATTAATCCAACAAGTATAGGCCACTCAAAAAAAATCCAGCAAATTGACATAATGAGGTGTGACACAAATTGTCACACCTAAGTTCCAAAATTCATAACTCAATGGCCAGGCATCAAAAATTCATGAAATTTACATGTAAATAAACATCAACCAGTCCACACATCATCACAAAAATTTTCAAGCATTTATTTTAGGATATGAGAATTTCATGAACAAAATGGCACAAGGTATCAAACATAGCACATGTTAAAGAACCCTAGGTCAAATATAATTCACACCATGCACAACTTTGACCAATAGGTCAAAAAAATCTACAGTCAACAAGGAAGTCAAAGAAAAAATTCCTATATTTTTCTGAATTTTTATTGATTTTTTATGAATTTTTTAAAGTCATTGTGAATTTTCTAATAATTATTGAATTAATATAATTAATTAAGTTTTCATTGATGGCATATCCGTAATAACCTTGAACAGTAGCGCGGTAAACAGGCTACTCAAATTTTCAAACGAATCAGTGGATCAAACTGGAAAATGTCCAGAATTCTCATCGTCTTCCTCGCGCATGAGCTTCCAACTGCCAGCAACGGTTTCGCTCAAACTTCCACCAAAACTCACAAATGAATATCCGTTGGAATCGTCTCAGTGCATAGATCATGAATATATAACCTAATCAACCTAAATCTAACTATACTAACCGGATCGATCGAGTTAGGGTCTTGACACGAAATTTCAAATCCAGATTTCCTAAGCTATAGCGCATCATTTCACAGACCAAGCACATCACCATAACCTACATTCTATGCTCTACAAAACGCACCTAAACATTTGAAGAATCGTGACATTCGAAAAATCACATACCTAGAATGGCAGTGGTGTTCTTGCTGTCCTTCGCGTGTTTTGGCTTCAAACAGATGGACTAGAGTCTTCCAGAAGATAAATGATGAGCTTGAATTCACTTGATATTGCTTCTAATGCTCAAGAACTCGATTTGCCATTGATGGTGCTACCTGGACAGTCACGATTCCACACTCCTTGCCTTCCAATCTTCACAAACAGTTGGAGATGATGATGAGAGGAGTTCAAATCAAAAAGAAACTCGAAGATTGATCAACAATTGATGAAGTTTGATGAAGTTGAAGGTTTTGTGTTCTTGAGGAAATTGAGAGAATTGGAGAGTTTTCAGATCTGGTTTTTGGTGAAATGATTTTCTGTTATGATTATCATGTGATTAGGATATATATGTGTGCTTAATCATCACTTAACCATGTAATTAACCAAATGCCTTTGATTAGTGAAAATGCTTATTTCAAGTGAGGGCAAAAATGGAATTTCATATGCCAGCTCATTGCCACCTCATTGACAGCTCACACACCTTCCAAATGCCATGTGTGAGCTGTTGCCACTTGCCCCACTCTCATTGGATGAGTATTTTGAAAGTCACCATGTGGTAGCTTAATGTCCAATTTTGCACTTTCATTTTTCAAGCCAATTCTCAAATTACAAGCCTTTGCCATGAAATGATAATTCCAACAAATTCAAATGCCATTTATGAGGTGTTGCAAAAATCCTCACTCAAAAATTCCAATTATTTCACAAGTTGGACAATTTTGCCCCTGGTCCATTTAACTGTCCAGTTGAAATTTGACTTTTTGCATTGACCATTTTTGAAGAAATCCAATTATGCACCATGAAAGTACATGTCAAATGGAGTTTGTGCATATAAAGAACTTGCAATTTGGACAAACCATGTGGAAATTATGGCCTCCTGATTATGGGTCATTTTTGAATTTCACTGAGCCATAATTTTCCAACCATACATGGGATTTTCAAGTTCTTGGACTTTTTGGAAAGGTAAGAACAAGATCTACAACTTTCATGTTGAACAAATTTTCATTTGAAGCTTCTTTGGACATGTGGTCTTGAGGTCAAAAACTTTCCATTTTTGGAAACTCATTACAATTACAAGTCACTTTCTATTTTTGGCAGTTTTTGTTCTGACTTGATTTTTTTCATTCTTAAGCCTTGAGATGTCAAATAACACTTGTTCCAACATGAATGAAGTGTATCCAACTCATTTCCACCTCCAAATCCATCAGATCATGTACAGTTGACCACAGTTGACTTTTTCATCTGATAGATGAATCAGGCAATGCATAGATCAAATTAAACCCCAATCTCCAACTGAAATGGCTCAAGGGTGAAACCCTAGCCTCAATTAGAACAATATAATCACATAATGAACCCCATAACCATCACAAAACCCATCTCCTGATTAAGCCCTGATTGGCCCAATGCAACTGATTAGGGTTGACCAGTGGTCAAAACCCTAATCTCAAGGAATCTTCTTCAATCTCCTGATGACATCCAACCATGATGATGATGATGTATCATTGCAATCAAGATGAAGACCAATACCCTTGGAGAATCACAAAACCCTAATTTGATCACCCAATCCTCAGATGGCCAATGATCAGTCAATAACCCTAGGCTTGCACTTTGACTTCCTTATCTTCTGATCAAGACTTAGGAGAATGGCTTGCACAATGTAACCACATGATATGCAATATGCAATGCCTAATGACCTAAAAATGTAATGCAATATGTTAATGCTAGTCCCAAGAGAGGAGGGCAAATTTTGAGGTGTTACAAGCTATCCTGCTGATGGGACACCAAACAAACTGAGAACACTGTGGCGGTACCTGTTATGCAAGACATGCGGATGACTATGCAAATGCAATGACATGTTTATCAATTCCAAAAGTATTCTACCCCCTTGATTCCAGTCTCACATTGATAAACAGTGTAAGAAGAAAACCCCGACTAGAATCAAGAAGAAGATTTAAACCTCCTTGAAAAGGATAAACATGTGTTTAATGATATGAATGCAAATGGTGTGATGATGTGAATGCAATGCAATGGCATGCCAATCAGGATTGCTGTATCTGCTTGAACATCTGCCAGGTTGTACTGTCTGGAGAGAAATTAAGAGTACACCAAACAAAGGTCATGGGATGGATCATGTTATCCTTAATATCAACCACCCATTTTGGCGGATTATGGTTTACACCTTATCAATACCCGAGTTTCATTGATATTAAGGATACCTGATCAGATCAACCATGAATCAAGGGTTTGTCGCAAGTCACGAGCATGGAGTTTAGGTTAAGAACCACCCAAAAGGAGTGTACTAAGGTTTAGACCTGCCAAACATGTTCTACAAAAGGTTCCCATAGTCATAATCCCATCTTTCGGATATTATCAGAGGAACGACTACTCGTATTCCAACAATATTCTCAAGAGAGACTCTTATGAGTGTAGTATCGCGTAACAATCGTATCAAATCTTACATTTGAACGACTTTCGCACTACGTCCTACGAATAGGCCAAGATGGGTTAGGTAAACTAAGGTCCTTGGCTTCTTAGGTCTATATTGGAACAAGTAATGTCTAACCACAACTTACTTATGTGACATTATTGATCTCAACATGACCTCCACCAAGTGAATGGGCTTGCAAGTCAACTCGCTAAGGAATACTCCACACAAGTTGACAGGACTATGCCATTCTCCTATCTTAAGTGCACTCGAGTTCGGGTATAGAACTCATCTCACAAAGATCACCAAGCAGCCGTAGCCAACCAACAGATACAATAATGATATGTACACAATGTAATAAGGTAAAGCAGGTAAATAAATAACTGTACAAAAGCATGAACACCCAATACAAACAAACTACAAAAGCTAGGAGGGACTCGCTTAGGGAAGATGGACCAGCAAGAGGTCAACTTCTTAGATTCCCCAGCAGAGTCGCCAGCTGTCGCAACCTGAAAAATACAGTGCGCGAAAAAAACAACCGGCGAAAGAAAAAGACAGAAGAGTCGCCACCGTGCGTTATTCATCCCAAAGGAGGGAAAGGAAACGCTCGAAGTCAACCTGAAAAAGGAAAGGACAAGACGGGTCTCGCAACCAAATCTTGGGTTCGGGAGTCGGTTATGCGAAGGAAGGTATTAGCACCCCCTACACATCCATAGTACTCTACGGGATCCACTTTTGTAGTTTTTGTCTAAAGGGTGCGGGTTTACCTAATGTGTTTTATTTACTAAAAAGGTTAAGAGAAATGACTCGCGCGGATGTCGCATCCACTGCATACGTATCTCATCTGAATATGAGAATCAGAGTCTTCGTAGCTCGGCTGACCTATGGGTTAAGGGGATGTGTGCTCGCTAAGACATCGCGTCTTATGCCTACGTATCTCATCTGGAATGAGAATCAGAGCAAGCCGTAGTTCGGCTAACTACGGGGTTATGGATTGGGTTTTGGACGAACGACGTCACTACGCAATCTACCGGATGCTCGACCTTTGGAGACTTACTCGCCTGTAGTAGAAGGAGTAAACGTGTTGCTTTGAGTTTTAGGGTTTGGGATGCTCGAGGGCAAACAGGCAGTCCTTGACGAAGGAACCGCGCTACATGTGGGGATATGAATACAAAACACAAAACATGTATCTCAAAGTAAAATGCCACCAAGGGGCCCAAACATTGCCTCCTATTGAGGTCTTCCAGCTAAGAAAGCGATAAAGTACGAGAAAAGGAAAAAATTACCACACGGATAAAGATCCGAAGTTACAGCAATTAAAGGATTAGCAACCCTGAGATCTCTCCAGCTAGACCGTCAAAGAAAATCAGTCAATACAATTAATCAGGATAAACCTCCGGATGGTATCCCTGCAAGAGTATGTGAGCCCTCACGAAAACTCAACAGAAAGGTTAGACAAACAAGGTGAAATCCAGGGAAAACAATGTCATGGCAACACAAAGACAGGTTAGAGAAACAAAATAGGGTAACCCAAAGTTGCCCCTAAATCAAAATGTAACCACATGAATAATTCCATCAAAATTCACAAAAGGCTCACAAAAAAGGTATCAAATTCACCCATAATACCTCATACATTTAGAGCATTCAAATTAAAGGCATAAATATGATGGATATAGGGCAAACCTGATTGGAGAGCTTGATTGAAATTGAGTTGCACCCGTGAGGTTTACAAGTTGAATTCCCTTCAGGGTTTTGGAGGCTGCTCTGAGTTCTCTGTCAGGTCTTCTCTCACTATCTTTTTCCTCAGGGTTTTGTTCCAAGGAAACCTCAGAGTGTTTTGTTTCTCCTCAAAATCCCCCTTTGTTCTGTCTTCTTTCTCTCACTATCTTTTTCCAGTGAATCTCCCAGTGTAACTCCAAGTGTTTTCCTCTACTGAAACTTCAGTATTTATAGACTGATTTTCGTGGGTAGTGGGCTCAAATGAGGGAGACCCAAGTCCAAAATAATTTGTTATATTTTATTTATTTATTTTATTTATTTATTTTATTTATTTATTTAATTAATTATTTTTCTTTTTTCGTTTTTTTTTCGTTTTTTTTCGGTTTTTTTTTTCCAGGAAAAATGAAGGGTAAATTTTGGGGTATTACAAGTTTGATGCAGGTTTTCTAGCAGTTGCAACTTACCCGCAGTGGATTGCTAATATGTGCCAGTTCTTAAGAAAGATGGAAAGTTCGAATGTGTAGACTATAGAGACCTGAATAGAGCTAGTCCCAAAGATGATTTTCCTTACCACTCACATTGATGTATTGGTAGATAACACAACCAGTTCTCTGTATTCTCCTTCATGGACTGGTTCTCAGGATATAATCAAATTAAAATGTCTCCCGAAGATATGGAGAGAGAGAGAGAGAGAGAGAGGAGAGAGAGAGCATATGAAAAAGAGACTAAGGAAAGGCTATTAGAATGATTTAATCGACATTGGAAGAAAATTTAATAGCTGCTTGAAAAGCAATATATATATATAAGATTGA
>NW_026113619.1:0-13993 GCF_024323335.1 Lathyrus oleraceus
AAAAAACAGCAGTAAAATCTTATTACAGACACAATACAAAAAAAATGAAGTAAAATAATAGAAGATTCACGAGGCCGGTAAGGATCAAGAGAAAAGACGAGTGAGCCGACTTGAAATTTTGGCATTATAAACACTAAGAATATTTTTTGGATTTCTATTTTTTTTTTATCTTCAAAAAAGACTGGAATCATAGGATTAAGTTAAGAAGTGTAAAACTTTCTATTACACATATCTCTTTTCCAAATAACGAGTATTTGAGTCTTTTTGTTTGAGCCGTACGAGATGAAATTTTCATATACGGTTCTAAGGGGGGTCCCCTGGTTTACCTATCTCAATAAAGTCTATGATTGGTTCGAAGAACGTCTTGAGATTCAGGCCATTGCCGATGATATAACTAGTAAATATGTCCCTCCTCATGTCAATATATTTTATTGTTTAGGAGGAATTACACTTACTTGTTTTTTAGTGCAAGTAGCGACGGGTTTTGCTATGACTTTTTATTATCGTCCAACCGTTACGGAGGCTTTTGCTTCTGTTCAATATATAATGACTGAGGCTAACTTTGGTTGGTTAATCCGATCAGTTCATCGATGGTCAGCAAGTATGATGGTCTTAATGATGATCTTGCACGTATTTCGCGTGTATCTCACTGGTGGTTTTAAAAAACCTCGTGAATTGACTTGGGTTACAGGTGTAGTTTTGGGTGTATTGACTGCATCCTTCGGTGTAACTGGTTATTCTTTACCTTGGGACCAAATCGGTTATTGGGCAGTCAAAATTGTAACAGGTGTACCCGACGCTATTCCTGTAATAGGATCCTCGGTGGTAGAGTTATTGCGCGGCAGCGCTAGTGTGGGACAATCTACCTTGACTCGTTTTTATAGTTTACATACTTTTGTATTACCTCTTCTTACTGCCGTATTCATGTTAATGCACTTTCCAATGATACGTAAGCAAGGAATTTCTGGTCCTTTATAGAGAATATGAATCATAGATATTTGTAATCAATCATTTTGGGGAGGAGTCATAGTATTTCATTGCTACAAATATGCATTATTTTTTTTGAATAAGACATGTATTTGGATATTTCCCTTCAACTTAACAAAATCAATTGGATTCTTTATTTGACATACACGAATAGTTGAAGGGAACTCTCGGAAAAAAGAATGGATTATGGGAGTGTGTGACTTGAACTATTGATTGGGCCATGCAGATATATGACTTAATCTTATCTGCCACATTTGAATTCACAATTAAATGTGTCTTTGTTCCAACCACCGCGCCAGTCCTCTACAGAGGATAGTCCGGTTCGCTTGAAGATAATCTTTTCTATGATCAGACTCGATCATATCCTGCATGAACAGGCTCCGTAATATCCAGTAAAATAAGTAAGATGATATAATCTAGATTATGTCATATGTATTTCATTAAACTTAATAGTATGGAAATGCATTCATTTCCTATGCATTGACTCAATTTATGATACTATCGGAGTTAAACAAGTAGATCTAAAGAAAAAGGGGGGTTGTATTATATTAGTAACAAGTAAATCCTTTCTATGTCAAAAATTCCGAAATTCTTTTTTTGAGGTATAACAGGCGAAAGGTTTGAGATCACCCAGAAAGAACTTTTTTTTTTGAAAACTTACTTGGGTGAAAAGCATTTACTTAAAAATACGAACTGAATTTTTTGCATTTGCAATGGATAGTTGTAATTTCAAAAAAAAAAAGAATTCAATCCATTTTATTACATATTATTACATAGAATCATGATATATGAGTGACTAACATAGAAAGAATTTCTATGTCTGCATTCAGTTCGTTTGATTCGTGCTCGAGCCGGATGATGAAAAATTATCATGTCCGGTTCTTTCGGAGGATGCATCTATAAGAATTCACCTATCCCAATAACAAAAAAACCTGACTTGACTGATCCTGTATTAAGAGCTAAATTGGCCAAAGGGATGGGTCATAATTATTATGGCGAACCCGCATGGCCTAACGATCTTTTATATATTTTTCCAGTAGTGATTCTGGGGACTATTGCCTGTAACGTGGGCTTAGCGGTTCTCGAACCATCAATGATTGGGGAACCCGCGGATCCGTTTGCAACTCCTTTGGAAATATTACCCGAATGGTATTTTTTTCCCGTATTTCAAATACTTCGTACCGTACCCAATAAATTATTGGGCGTTCTTTTAATGGTTTCAGTACCCGCGGGATTATTAACAGTACCCTTTTTGGAGAATGTTAATAAGTTCCAAAACCCATTTCGGCGTCCAGTAGCAACAACTGTCTTTTTGATTGGTACCGTCGTGGCTCTTTGGTTGGGTATTGGAGCAACATTACCTATTGAAAAATCCCTAACGTTAGGTCTTTTTTAAATTGATTCTATTGTGAAATAAAATATCATGACAGGTGTATTGTGTATCTAGGGAAAATTCACTTTGAAATGACTAATCCCTAGATACATCTATTTCATTTGAGACCTATTCTGAATAGATTTATTTGTGCTAAAGATTCAAAAAAATCCAATGTATTTAAAATTTATACAAAATGATTTTCGATTTGTAAAATGTTTAATATAAATTTTAAATCTTCTACTCGAAAATGTTCAATTTTCATAAGGTCTTCTTGACTCTTATTCAAAAGTTCCAATACTGTATGTATATTGGACTTTTTAAGACAATTATAGATCCGGGGAGGCAATTCTAATTGGTCAATAAAAATGGATTTCAATGTAATTTCTTTTTGATTTTTCCTTAGTTTATCCTTAACGAATCTATCATGATCATGAAAAGTAAAAAGGGGCAAAGTCATTTTGTGTTGATTGTTTTCAAAATTTAAGTTTTCTTCTTCTGCATGTAAAAAAGGAATAAATAAATCAATCAAATTCCGGGAGGCTTCATAAAGTGCTTCCTTAGGAGTTAAACTTCCATTTGTCCATATTTCCAGAAATAGTATCTCTTGTTTTTGATTTCCATTCACATAAGAATGGATACTATGATTTGCATTTCTAACAGGCATGAATACAGCATCTATAGTATAACTTCCATCTTGAATGTTGTTTAGTGTTTTTATACGATATCCCCGCTTTCTCTCAATTTGTAATTCAATACACAAATTAATAGGTTCTGTTAGGTTAGCTATATGTTGTGTATTATCAATGACTTCCACCGAAGGTGGTAAAATGATGTCTTGAGCAGTTACATATCCAGGACCTTTGAAACAAATAGACGCCTCCCGAGTTCCATACAGATTACTTCTCAATACAATTTCTTTCAAATTCATTAAAATTTCATGTATTGATTCTTGAATACCTACTATGGTAGAATATTCATGTGGTATTTTCTCAGATTTTGCACGTGTGATACATGTTCCCTCTATTTCTCCGAGCAAAATTCTTCGCATTGTAATGCCTATTGTATCTGCTTGACCTTTCATAAGTGGAGACAGAATAAAGCGTCCATAATAAAGACGCTTACTGTCTACCCTTGATTCAACACACTTCCACTGTAGTGTCTGAGTCGATACTTTTAGTTTTTCTCGAATCATAGTAATATATTTTTATGAAACTCTTGATTTAATTGTTTATTTCTCTTGAAATATTTTTCTTTAATGTTTATTGTTAGTTTTACACACGTCTTTTTTTAGGAGCCCGACATCCATTATGTGGCAGAGGGGTTACATCCCGTATAACCTTTAATAGTATCCCACTTCTATAAATAGCTCTTAATGCCGCATCTCTTCCTAGACCCGGACCCTTTATCCTTACTTCTGCTCGTTGCATGCCTTGCTCGACTACTGTTTGAATAGCATTTCCCGCTGCGGTTTGAGCGGCAAATGGTGTCCCCCTTCGTGTACCCTTGAATCCACATGAACCGGCGGAGGACCAAGAAATCACCCGACCTCGTACATCTGTAACAGTCACAATGGTATTGTTGAAACTAGCTTGAATATAAATAACCCCCTTTGGTATTTTACGAGGATGCTTACGCGAACCAATACGTCCAGTTTTCCGTGAACCAATTTTTGGTATAGATTTTGCCATTTTTTTTATTTGAAAAAAAATATAAGTCCGAAATATATGGATATATCCATTTCCTCTCAAAAAGGATTCTTTACTATTTTCTATCTAGTTATTCTATATTTATTCGATAATTCGATTCATATAGAATACCTTTTTTAAAATATCAAGCAATAAGCAATTCTATGTTATTAGAATACTTATAACTATAGACTAGATTCGAATTATTAAGTATTTAAGAAAATGGAATATTAATAAGATTTTGTATTTGAATTCTATTCAAATACAAAATCTTATTAATAGAAAGCCCTTTTTTCTTTGAATATTATCCTTGTCTTTGTTTATGTTTTGGATTGGAACAAATTACTAGAAGTCGACCTCGCCTACGGATCAATCGACATTTTTCACAAATTTTACGAACAGAGGCCGCCACTTTCATATTTTTAACTCCTTAGAAATTCAATTGAATTCCGAATTTATATATTGGAAGAAAATAGGGTTTCCTTACATTTTGAACTTCAAATTGTTACTCCTAAAAAATATGTTCAAGTTCAAAAATTAATCGGATTGAGTCAGCTATACTTCCATTTTTTCCTTTACCGGTCGTATCCAGTAAGTCTTTTTGGAAATATAGCCTAGAATCTTATTTGAATTCTATTTCTCTAAAGCACCCTGCAACATACCCTCGTTGTTGATGAATTTAATCTTCATCCCAGAATAATGCTACAAGATATGTTTTCCCTACTTCCTTATCTGTTTCCGCTAGTTCCTTATCTATTTCCGCTAGTTCCTTATTCACCCTAATAATAATGTCTTTGTCAAGTTTTCCCCCGAATTCAGATATCCATTTTTGATTTGATATGATATAAGACCGTGCAATTCAATTTCATATTCCAATAATGTTACTGAGTCTAATCCACACACCTGCAATAAGGTGAAAGAAAGGACAACGAAGAAATGGAATAAAAACAGTACATGTCGACTATCTATTGGCTTACAAGTAGATTAAGCTACGTGTCAAGATGCTGTTGGTCTATAAGAATCTGTAACTCTTCACAATCTTACCATAAAATAATAAGCTTCTGAATTATAGTACTTTTTTTATTATTAACATTCTGAATTACAGTACTGCTGCTATGTACTACCATTGCTACCATAAATTATACTGCTTCATGCGATTAACCACATTGTTTGTCTGTTTGATATTTAGTTACATTGTAGTTCCAAGACAACTGGTTTTTTTTCCTGCATTGTGACAGGTTTTGAGAGATTTTTTACATTGGTGACATTTTGTTTGAATTTGTTTTGGTTGATATTTGTAATGTTGGTTTTGTTAGGTGATTTGGTATTGGGCTAAATGAACTAGTTATTATACATGTATGTGAATTATTAATATTATCGGGCCACTAATTACTTGACACATATAAAGTTAATTGTAGTTTGTTATTTATTAGTTATTGACCAATGAATATATTGGATATTATAATTCATTTTTTCTCAATTAATGAATAAAAACTTTATCTCTTACATTCTATGTGTTCTTCTTTTAAGATTCGATTGCTTTCTGCATCATATTCATGGAGTTTGTATGATGCAACTGTTAATTGAAATTAAATTATACTTTTATCCTTCCAAACACTAACAGAATTTATTTTTGTAGAGTCATTTTAGTTGTATCATTTTATTCTTAATGTATAAATACCCTTGTAATATTCTCAATTCAAAATTAATGCCAAAATATATATTCATCAAATATTACTCTATTCTCTCTAATTCTCTCTCAACTTCATCTTCCCCAATTTTCTTTTCTTCCACCATTGTCAAACCTTCAATTTTCAGTTTTATGTTCTAACATTTGGCATCAAGAGCCTTGGTTGTCGATCCTAATTCGCTGCAACAATGGAAACTGTTTTCAATGATCGAATTCCCACCAATCTCCCGATTCTTGATTTGAAGAACTATGATAAATGGGCAAAACAAATTAGGGTTTTGTTTGATTATCAAAAGGTGCTTGAGATCGTCGTCAATGGAGTTACACAATTAAGGGCAGAGGCTACCGACATTCAAAGAGCTACACACAAAGAAGAGAAGAAGAAGGATTACAAAACCCTATTCTTGATTCATTCTTGTGTTGATAACGACAATTTCGAGAAGGTTGGCGATTGTAAATCGGCGAAGCAAGCATGGGAAATCTTGGAGAAAACATATGTCGGTGCCGTCAAAGCGAAGGTTGTAAGGTTACAAACTTACAAGCGACAATTCGAGTTAACACAAATGGAAGACAAAGAAACGATCAACGACTACATTACACGCATTACCCGGTTAGTTAATCAAATCAAATCTTGTAGGGAAACGATTCTTGAGCAAAATGTTGTATCGAAAGTATTACGTTCGTTAACGTCGCGTTTCAATAACATAATTGTGGCTATTGAAGAATCAAAGGATCTAACAACTTTGAGCAAAGATGAATTGCAAAGTTCGTTAGAGGCACATGAACAAATGATGGATGAGAGAGGCGCCGACAAAGCCAAAGCGGAGATTGCTTTGCAAGCGCATTTCAATGAGAAGAATAAGAGGTCGAAAGGAAAATTTGCGACGAGAGGTAAATCAAATTTTCAGAATTTTGGTTCAAACGATTCGCAAAATTTAAAGCATTCGACGAGTGAAAAGGGTGAAAGTAGCTCCAAGGATAGTGGTCATAGCAATGGTTTCAAGAAGCGTGATGTGAGTAAGGTGCAATGTTACAAGTGCAGAAAGTTTGGACACTTTGCAAATTCGTGTCGTGGTAAATCGAATGAGAATCACAATAATGAAGCCAAGGTTTCTAGGGAAGAGGTAGATGATGAGGACACACTTCTAGTAATGATCACGGAGGGGAGTTATGGCATTACGGATGTTTCGGGAAGTAGCTACAGTAGTGACAGTTTGCAGGACAGCAGCTATACCGTTCCGGAAAATAGCGAGAAATGCATTCGGATCGAAATGCATTGGTTACCATTCGTGATGGAGTCCAAGGGAGAGATGAGTGGTACTTGGATTCCGGTTGTTCAACACATATGACGGGTCGAAAAGATTGGTTTGTGCAAATCAATCAAGCGGCAAAAAGTAAAGTCAAATTTGCCGACGACACCACTTTAAGCGCCGAAAGGGTAGGAGATGTTTTGATCGGAAAAAGGAATGGTGGACATTCAAGGATCAAAGATGTCTTGTATATATCGGGAATTAAGTGTAATCTTTTAAGCATTGGCCAATTACTTGAAAGAGGATACAAAATTCGGTTGGAGGACAAGATTTTACGCGTTTTGTATTCAAATGGTGTGTTGATTCTAAAAGCGCCGATGGCTGCCAATAGAACCTTTAAGGTTGAGTTAAAGGTTATGGAGCATCGTTGTATAGCTACCCTGGCAAGTAGAGATGAGTGGTTATGGCATTACCGTCTTGGTCACCTTAATTTTAGGGATCTAAGAAAGTTGCAACAAAGTCAAATGGTAACGGGGCCGCCACACATTAGTATTCCAACTGAATATGTGAGGAATGAGTGAAGGCTAAACAGCACAAGAATGTGTTTAGCAAAGATGCGGGTCGAAGAACCAAAGGCTTACTTGAGGTGGTATGTTCTGACGTTTGCGGACCGATGCAAGTAGAGACTTATGGTGGCAATCGATATTTTGTTACATTCATTGACGATTTAGTAGGAAGCTTTGGACATATCTTATCAAGAGAAAAGATGAGGTATTTGGAGTTTTCAAGAATTTCAAATCCATGGTGGAGCGCCAAAGCGGTCGGAAGCTCAAAATTCTCAAAACGGATGGTGGAGGTGAGTATGCCTCTAATGAGTTTGGGAAGTTTTGTGATCTTGAGGGAATTGTACGTGAGGTGGTGCCTCTGTATACGCCTCAACAAAACGGGGCTGCCGAGAGGAAAAATCGTACAATAATGAACATGGTGCGTAGTATGCTTTGTGGGAAAAATTTGCCTAAGGAATTGTGGGGTGAGGCCGTGTCTACAACCACCTACTTGTTGAATAGGTGTCCCACTAAGAAGCTGGAGAAACTCACACTGGAAGAGGCTTGGAGTGGCTTCAAACCGAATTTGAATCATTTGCGCGTTTTTGGATCGATTGCATATCGTCATGTACCAGACCAACTTCGGAAGAAATTGGATGATAAGGGTGAGAAGCTGATATTTGTAGGATATCACTCTACTATAGGGTACAAGTTGTTCGATGGAAAAAATCGGAAGATCGTCATAACCCGGGATGTGACTTTTGATGAAGTAAAAAATGCAGAAAATGCTGCAGTAACCGATTACCCAAATAGCAGTAGTCGATTACTCACAGAAAATGCAGCAGTAACTGATTACCCTATTGGGAGTAATCGATTACTCGTAGAAAAAAAGCAACAGCAGCTTTTTGAAATCTCTGATTCGGAGGCTTCTGACACCGTTGTACCAGCACCTACAGTAGTGCAAAATGATGTTGTTAATAATGGTAGACCAGTGAGGCAAAGAGCCTTGCCTCATAGACTCCGAGATTACGAAAGATTCCAAGATAAGGAAGTGAATAACGATGGTGATTTTGTTCATTTCACGCTTATGGCCGAATCCGAACCGGTAAATGAGGAAGAAGCGTTAAGTGATCCTAAGTAGATATGTGCAATGAAAGAGGAGCTGGAATCTATTGAGAAAAACGGTACTTGGGAGTTGGTCGACTTACCACTTGGAAAGAAACCGACAGGTGTGCGATGGGTCTATAAGGTTAAAGAAAATCCCAAAGGTGAAGTAATCAAGCACAAAGCTCGATTAGTGGCGAAGGGGTTCTTGCAACGAGAAGGTATAGACTATGAGGAGGTATTCGCATCGGTGGCTAAATTAGAGACTATTCGTTTGGTTGTTGGTATTGCGCATAGCAACAATTGGATGGTTTGCCAAATGGATGTCAAATCTGCGTTTTTGAATGGTCCTCTTGTTGAGGAAGTCTATGTGGGGCAGCCACCCGGTTTCATGGTAAAAGATCAAGAGATGAAGTATTACAAGCTACACAAGGCATTGTATGGTTTGAAACAAGCTCCAAGAGCTTGGAACAAACGTATTGACGACTTTCTTATTGACATTGGTTTTAAACGATGTGTATCCGAACATGGAGTTTATGTGAGATCGGATATGAACGATGGTGTGATTATACTTTGCTTGTATGTTGATGATCTCTTGATTACGGGCAGCCATGACAAGAGTGTTTTCAAGGTTCAAAAGTGAGCTCATGAGAGAGTTTGAGATGACGGACCTTGGTGTCATGAATTACTTCCTTGGCATAGAGTTTCACAAGTCAAAAGTGGGGCTGCTTATGCACCAAAGGAGGTATGCTCTAGATATTTTGAAAAAGTGTGATATGGAGCATTGTAATGCTTCTATTACAGCTTGTGAGGCTAGAGTGCAGCTATCCAAAAGTGATGAGGAGGATGATGTGATCCAACGCTTTATCGGAGCTTGATTGGATTGTTACAGTATTTGTGCAATACGCGACCGGATTTGGCTTTTAGTGTCGGTATTGCGAGTAGATTCATGGAGAGACCGAAGGTGTCTCACTTGGAGGCGGTCAAGAGGATCCTTAGATATGTGAAAGGTACTCTTGGTTGCGGAATTCTCTTTCCACATCGGACACGGGGTGTAAGTGCAATTTACTTGGCTACACCGATTCTAATTGGTGCGGAGATAAAGATGACCGAAAATCGACGGCGGGGGTACATCTTTATGTTTGGTAGTACACCAATCTCTTGGTGTTCGAAAAAGGAACCGGTCGTAGCACTCTCTTCTTGTGAGGCCGAGTATATTGTGGCGTCGTTAGGTGCGTGCCAAGCTATGTGGCTTATGAATCTATTGAAGGAATTGGGATGTGGTGATGATGTTGCCACCAACTGTTTGTAGACAATGTTTCCGCAATAAATCTTGCGAAGACCCGATTGCACACGGAAGGAGCAAACATATTGAGATGCGGTGTCATTATTTGAGAGAATTGGTCGGTGATGGAAAGCTTAGATTGAGCTATTACCGAAGCGAAGACCAAGTCGCGGATTTGTTGACAAAGGGTGTGACAAATGATGTGTTCAAGAGGCTAAAGAAGTGCTTGAGCATGGTGGACTTGGAGCAACTAAAGTAAGGTGGTGTGTTAATTGAAATTAAATTTTGTTTTTACCCTTCCAAACACTAACAGAATTTATTTTTGTAGAGTCACTTTAGTTGTATAATTTTATTCTCAATGTATAAATACACTTGTAATATTCCCAATTCAAAATTAATGCCAAAATCTATATTCATCCAATATTACTCTATTCTCTCTAATTCTCTCTAATTCTCTCTCAACTTCATCTTCCACAATTTTCTTTTCTTCCACCATTGTCAAACCTTCAATTTCAGTTTTATGTTCTAACAACAACTACATCACTAACATGGTATCAGCTTCCAAAGCTCTGGTAGTCATTATTTCTCTGATTTATGCTTTTCTCTTTTGCAGATTCATCATCTTCTTTTTCTTATTTTTCAATATCTTGAATCTTTCATCAATGGCTTATAAGAGTTATACTGATTTTTCCACAAATCCTTACTATCTACATCCAAACGAAAATCCAGCTCTTGTTCTTGTTTCTCCATTGCTTGATAATAATAATTATCACACTTGGTCAAGATCAATGCACATTGCTTAATCTCCAAGAAAAAGGAGAATTTCATTGATGGAACCCTCAGAAAACCTCTGGTAGCAGATCTTTTGTATGCACCATGGATTTGTTGTAATAACATGGTTCTTGCATGGTTTTACCGCCCGATTTCGGAATCCATTGCAAAGTCTGTACTCTGGATCGATAACGCAGCTTGTGTTTGGCATAATCTGCATATTTTATTTTCTCATAGCGACATTTTCTGCATTTCAGATATTCAGGAGGATCTATACAAACTCCGTCAAGGTACTCTTGATGTCTCTAACTACTTTACTCAGCTGAAGGTTTTATGGGATGAACTGGATAACTATCGCCCTGTTCTTGGATGTTCTTGTGCAATCTTTTGTTCTTGTGGTGTAATTGCTTTTGTTCAGAAATATCGCGAGCAAGATTGTGTAATTTGTTTTCTCAAAGGATTGAATGAAAATTTTACACATTTCAAGTCTTAAATCATGATAATGAATCCATTACCATACATTGACAAAGTTTTCTCCATAGTCATTCAACAAGAACGAGAGATGAATAATTATGCATCTGTTATAACTCCAACTACTATCAACTCTGAAGAAGTAGTTGCATTCCAATTTCAAACCAATTATGGGAACTACAATGGCAAACCTTGTCATTTCAAGGGGAATACTTAAGGCAACAATGGTGCTCGAGGACATAATTGTGTATGCACTCACTGTGGCAGGACAAATCACACTACAGAAACTTGTTTTCTCAACCATGGCTTCCCACCAGATTCAAAGGGAAAGGTAAATTAAGGTAATGGCAATACTTCACAATCCATTGATGCAGTTAATAGTGTCTTTGAAGCTTCTCAACAAGTTCCAACTGCATCTTCATTTGGACTCACTCAAGAGCAGTACAACAACATCATATAATTAATTCAATAGTTCAAGCTCAGCCCCAAAGCCAATTCCATTTCGACCTCCCCTTTTGTCATGAACTCCCACTCATCCAACCCTAATGGTAAGAATTCCAATATCTGGATCTTAGATACAGGCACAACAAATCACATTTCCTTTAACAAAACTTCTTTTATTACTTCCAAAACCATCATACATGTCTGTGTCAATTGGCCTTATGGCTCACATATCAGTGAATTTATGTCTGGTAGTGTAGTTGTTTCACACCATCTTTAACCTTGCATAATTTGCTTTACATTCCTGATTTTCATGTCAATTTGATTTCCATGGCTAAACTTGTTAGTGACAATAATTGTTCTGTGCATTTCAATGTTGAAACCTGTAAAACCCTGCAAAATCATTCCAAGAAAATGATTGGTACAACTAAATTGCAAAGAGGGTTGTATGTTTTTTTACCTACACATCACTCTTCCATGTACAATTTTATTGTTAATGACTCATGTAATCTTTGGCATTTAAGATTAGGACACATTTATGACATAGGCTTGAAATTTTTTTCCAAATTGTTTCCTTTCATTCCCTATAAGAATAACAATGTTCCTTGTGAATCTTGCCATTTTGGTAAGCAAAGAAAATTTCCTTTTTCTCATAGTATCACTGAATCTTGTGCATCATTTGATATTTTACATGCTGATTTATGGGCTTCATTCTTCACCATCTCTCTATTAGGACACACATATTTTCTTACACTTGTTGATGATCATAGTAGATACACTTGAGTTATTTTCCTTAAAACCAAGGACCAAGTCAAAAATAACATTATCCAATTTGTAGCCTATATAGAAAACCAATTTCAAACATCCTTGAAGTGTCTAAGATCAGATAATGGCACCAAATTTGATGCCCTATCCGAGTTTCTTTTATCCAAAGGCATATTGCATAAAAGTCTTGTGTTGAGACACCCCAACAAAATGCAGGTGGTTGAGAGAAAACACCAACATATCCTTAATGTTGCTATAAGTATATACTTCCACTCACATGTACCTTTAAACATGTGAAACTTTGGTATCCAACATCCTATTCACCTAATCAGTAGACTTCCTACTCATTTGCTTAAATCCAAATATCCTCATGAACTGTTATTTTTAGAACCATCGTCCTTGGTCCATTTGAAAGTGTTTGGCTGCCTAGGCTTTACTCATCACCTTAACTACTCACACAAAAAAGTTTGATCCTAGAGTTAGATAACGCAACTTGTGTTTGGCATAATCTGCAGATTTGATTTTCTCATAGCGACATTTTCAACATTTCAGATATTCGGGAGGATTTATACAAGCTTCGTCAAGGTACTCTTGATGTCTCTAACTACTTTACTCAACTGAAGGTTTTATGGGATGAACTGGATAACTATTGCCCTATTCTTGTGTAATCTATTGTTCTTGTGGTGCAATTGCTTTTTTCCAGAAATATCGCGAGCAAGATTGTGTAATTTGTTTTCTCAAAGGATTGAATGAAAATTTTACACATTCCAAGTCTCAAATCATGATGATGAATCCATTACCAGACATTGACAAAGTTTTCTCCCTAGTCATTCAACAAGAATGAGAAAAGAACAATTATGCATCTGTTATAACTCCAATTACTAGCAACTCTGAAGAAGTAGTTTCATTCTAATTTCAAACCAATTTTGGGAACTACAATGGCAAACCTAGTTATTTCAAGGGAATACTCAAGGCAACAATGGTGCTCGAGGACATAATTGTGTATGCACTCACTGTGGCAGGACAAATCACACTGCAGAAACTTGTTTTCTCAAGCATGGCTTCCCACCAGGATTCAAAGGGAAAGGTAAATCTTAAGGTAATGGCAATACTTCACAATCTAATGATGCAGCTAATAGTGCCTTTGAAGCTTCTCAACAAGTTCCAACTGCATCTTCATTTGGATTCACTCAAGAGTAATACAACAACATCATAAAACTAATTCAATAGTCCAAGCTCAGCCCCAAAGCCAATTCCATTTCGACCTCCCCTTTTGTCATGAACTCCCACTCATTCAACCCTATGGTAAGAATTCCAATATTTGGATCTTAGATACAAGCGCAATAAATCATATTTCCTTTGACAAAACTTCTTTTATTACTTCCAAAACATCATACATGTATGTGTCAATTTGCCTGATGGCTCACATATCAGTGCATTTATGTCTGGTGATGTAGTTATTTCACCATCTTTAACCTTGCATAATGTGCTTTACATTCCCGATTTCATGTCAATTTGATTTCCATGGCTACTAAACATGTTAGTGGAAATAATTGTTCTGTGCATTTCAATGTTGATACCTGTAAAATCACGCAGAATCATTCCAAGGAAATGATTGGTACAA
>NW_026113620.1:0-12500 GCF_024323335.1 Lathyrus oleraceus
AAAATAAACCAAATAAAAGGAAAAATCAAAAAATAGAAATAACGTGGACCACTTGATCTCCTTCTTTAATTGAGGTGGCAGATCAAGTGGCTGCTAGCGCGCTTTCCACCATAGTCACGAGTCAATACATAACACAAGTGGTAATCCAGACCAACGCGCAAGATTAGATCATTTCAAATGGATCATATGGCTCTAATGACTGCCAACTCACCACCGGAGCCAAAGCTCCGGTCTCCTTCTCCGGTGAGCCTCACCGGACTGGTTCAGTCACAACCATCACCAAAATTAAAAACAAGGACATAAATTTAAAGTAAAAATGCCACTGAGCTCGAATCTGGCCTTCGTTTATCCTAACTCCAAATATATTGAGAGATACAAGGAGTTGAAATTTGAGGTGCACAATCTGAGTTGCTTTGATTTGACCTCAAAGCAACTCAATTTTGTTGCCTACATTGGTAGGACTTCAGACAACCAAAAATCCAAGAGAATTATGAAGAATTGAGTGAGAATCAAAGAGTTGAAATTTTCTGGAAAATACCTTCAATGCAGGTCTGAATTCGATTGATCTTGCTCTTGCTTGTGCTTGATTTTGCTCAGAACACTTGGAGGAGTAGAATTGAATGACCAAAAGGTTCAGGATCCTTGGAGATTCGAATCTCAAAACAGTGAGATTCAACCTCAATTTCCAATGGAAATTATCAAGATTATCCTCTAAAGTGAAAGGGTTTGAAGGTTTGGAAGCAAAGCTGGCGCGCAGGGTCCATAATTCTGAGCATATATGGCTCTATTTATAGCCAAATGGTTTTAATATTTGCACACTTGAAATGGAATCCAAAAACAGCAATGTGTAATGCATGAGTGCATGGGCGTGCACAGGCCCATGAAATCACTTCTTCTGATCCATAATTGGGTACAAACAATGTTGAGATCATGTTGGAATGCAAGGCAATGGTGTATGGAATGTTCAAGTTCAATCTTGCCAAATGATGATGCAATGTTCAAGCCATGCGCAACCCATTTAAATATTGTCCAAAATGAATGAAATTGGACTTTTTGGAAAGGTTAGATCAATAGGAACAACTTTCATGTTGGACACTTTTTCATTTGAATCTTGGATCATGATGAATTTTTAGGGGGAAGTTGGGAAAATCAAACATGTCAAAAAAAAAATCTAAGTGTCAAGCCATATGTTCACTTATTCCACCTTGGCTAACTTTTTGTATGAGCTTCAAATGAGAAAATTTCCTTCATAAAAGTTACATCTCTTTCAAATTCCTTCAAAATGGTCATAAATTTGACCTTATTTGGATTTAATATGAAGGGTTTATTCAGTTTTGAATTTGAGGAAAATCACTTGTTCAATGGCATTGGTCCAAAATGACCTATAATGTATCCTCATATCACATGCACATAAAAGTTGAATTAGCTCTTCCTCCAAACATAAAAGTTTAATTAGACATCTTAAATTTGACTGTGAAACTTGGAAATCTTTCATCTCATAAAAATTGAGCAAGTTATGGCCTTGGGAAGTTGACCTCCAAATTAGGGTTTAGACAAAATGACCTATAATCCTTCACCATAGAAAATGACTTTGCAATAAAAAATAGCTTTATACTTCAACATGAAAGTTATTTTTAATGTCATTTAGAGTAACTTTTCTCTTGGAATCATTTTCATATGACACAAAGTGTAGGAGATAGGGTCTAGGGAACCCCAGTTTTAATTAGATGAATTCCTCAGGTCAACCACCATAAACCAACTTGCTAGCTTGCAATTATCTTGACTTTTGGGACCTAAGGGAGATCACATATGCATAAGATGATGAAATTTGAAGTATCCCTTGAAAAATTTGATTAATTGTTGAATAAGCTTGGTGAAGAAGTTACACAAGATACCCAGATGAACTAGGGTTTCCAAGGAAAACCAATTCCAAACTCTTGATGAACTCTTGATCAAAATAACATGTGAAGATCATGGGGATTCATATATAATATCTAGATACATAGTAGACCAATTCTTGATTGAGCTCCTTGCATTGAGGGTCGTAAACCCTAGATATGAGCTTGATGAATCAAAGGTGAGCACATGCCCTTCATACAAAAGAGTTAGTGCATACAAAGACATATTTTTGGTATTTTGGTTAGTAAAGATGATAAAATACAAAGTATGATACAATCATATGATTCTTGGTGATCTCTCCCAATGCAAACCCAATGAATGAGGGGTAAGGGGGTGCCAAGTTGTGATCCCAATGCCAATGCATGTGATGAGATAGCATGAGGGATCTTAGGGTCAAAATTGGGGTCTTACAACTGCCCTTATTTAAGGACATTCTAACTGAGGAGATGAAGGTTAAAATCTTCGCATCAACTCGGTATAATGGGCTTAAATAACAACATATAGAAACAAATTTTGGTCCCTAAGAGACCTCATGATGCATATGATATCAATGTTAAAATAAATCTTTGTGGGGAAATGATTGCCGTAAAGGAAAAGAATCTGGAGAGACTGAAAGTCCGCAGGAGCATTATGCATTCCATAAGGAAAATTCACTGGGGAGACAAAGACTCTAAGGGGATAAAAAGGTTGTGCGTAGGCCGGGCTACGACTTAAAACTGTTGGGGGACTAGAGGGATTCCATTAGAATAAGTCAATGGAAAGACTCAGTCGGGGAAAGAAGGACATCTGCGGGGGGAAGCGAGTAGATCAGAGCAAAAGATGAAATACCCGAGCCAAGCAGGAAACAACGATTTCACTAAGGAAATACGCACTCAAGCTCAACTGGAGAAGAAAAGATCTTCAACACAGGAGGAGCAGAAATATATTATCCATTACCAGTTACTAGGTAAGGAGATAACAAAATCTGACAGGGAGGACATCTGTTACCGGTTAGGGTAAACATATCAAGGATGACTCGCTGAAGGCAACCAGGAGGCGTATTCATTACCGGTTACTAGGTAAGAATAAAACTGCCAGGAAAAGCCGAAAATAGGATTTACAACTACCAGTCACTAGGCAGAAGACCAAAGGGAGAGAATATTTGTCACTGGTTAAAGTGAACATATCAAGGCTAGACTCAAAGGAAAGAAAATCTGTCATCGATTGAGATGAACATATCAAGGATAGACTTGCCTGGGGATGTTAAGGAGGATATCTATCATCGGTTAGGATGAACATATCAAGGATAAACCGCTTGAACAAAGTAGGAATTACATTTATCAGATGCTGGATAGAATACCAAAAAGAGAATATCCGTCACCGGTTAGGATGAACATATCAAGGATAGACTCCGCGGGGAGAAATAGGAATTATATCTATCGGTTACTGGATAGAAAACCAAAAAGAGAATATCTGTCACCGGTTAAGATGAACATATCAAGGATAAACTCTATAAAAGAGGAGAAAAGCAGGATTTACAACTACCGACTACTGGGCAGAAGACCGCAAAGAGAAGGAAACCTGTCACCGATTAGGATGAACATATCAAGGATTAACTCTTTGGGGGATGAAATAGGGATTACAACTACCTTTTTACTGGGTAGAATACCAAAAAGAGAATATCTGTCACCGGTTAGGGTGAACATATCAAGGATAAACTCAAACCAGGGGAAGGAAATATCTGTCATCGGTTAGGATGAACATATCAAGGATATACTTCCTGGGAAACGTAAAAACGAATTCGCTGGGGAGAAAAAGGGGTTACTCCTGTCGGGTATTGGACAAAAGTAACAAACCGCAAACTAAGAAGAATATTACCAGTTACTGGGTAATAGACTCTTAGAGGACCAAGGGCATCTATCTAGGTAAGATATAGAAAGAAACGGTTAATCAAGACTCAACCCAATAAGGATATAACTCAAGGGGAGTGGTTCCATCCAGATAATCAACTGGGGAGGAAACTGAAATAATAATCATCCATGAGGAAATAACTCAGTGGGGAAAAATGAGAAAGGTTAAAGTCTTTCTGCTTAAGGGGATGACGCTCTACAATTGAAGGAGGACAGACACACCAAACCTGCATGAGGATAAAGTACCACCATAACAAAGAGTTAATGAATCACAAAGTCTAATGATGCAATCATGAAATTTCTGAATGTATATGTATATGCATATGTATATGTATATGCGATGATTATGCTGACAAAATGATCGCAAAAGATACAAATGTCATTGATTTGAATCATCGATACAATTCTTGGCCAATCCACACAAGAGGAAAACAAGTGCTGGAGAAGAGATCAAACATCTCGAAGGCTCGACCCTGGCTGGGGAAGAAAGGAGAGGACCTGCTGAGGAAACTGCTATCAAGCCAACGGGGAATAACACAAATAGCTGCTCAGAATCAGGAGGAAACTCTGACTGGGGACAAATCTGATGGTGATTTACGGAGAAGCCAAAATTCTGTCGAAACCAAATACACTATTGAAATAGCGCGCCTACAACTCAAGGGAGGCCAACAAATTCGACTAGGAATGTCGATAAAACTCAGCTGGGGAAACCAACAAACATCGGATGCTGACATGCTGTCGGGGATGAAAGATATAGGTCACGCTAAATGCTTGGGTTGAACCAACAATGCTCCACATTTAGGGCTTACATGCTTTTCAAACCACTGTTGATATTCCTTTTAATGAAATCAATTGCTTTTAAAATAACTGCTTTTATAAGAAAACATGATTTTGTTTAAAAATTTAATTTTCAAAATGATCACAATAAAATTTAAATCTATTTGGCTGAATAATAAATAAGAGTAGAAACAATTGGATAAAAACTCAACTTTATTTAATAGAATGGTAGTCTGTAAATGACAAGACTCCATAGATCTTTTTAAAAGTTGAAAAGTGGTAATTTATATGGAAAAGGGCTACATTGAATACAATGATCACTAATCCTTCTACCAACTTTTGATGTCCATTGTGCTCTTGGCGATGACTGGAGATGATGAATCAGAATTGACCGATTTGCTCAAGAATGTCTTCCAAACTAAAGATCGGCAGGATGTAGTTACTTGCCATAATCCCTAATTTTTGCATAAATTACCCCAAGGAGGGGTACTCAATTTATCGGGATAATTATTTTTCTATTTTTATGTCTCTAATTTTTTCCTGGATCGCCCTTTCGGGTTCAATCCACTGAGACACTCATTTTTTCCTAAGCCGCCCTTTCGGGTTTTCAACTTAGCGAGCTGTTCTTTTCTTTTTTAGGATAAGTATTTCTTGACTGCATCTGCATTCACAGAACGAGTGAACTCTTCACCATCCATAGTTGTAAGAATCAAAGCACCACCTGAAAAGGCTCTCTTAACAACATAAGGGCCTTCATAATTAGGAGTCCATTTACCCCTAGCATCTGGTTTAAAAGATAAAATCTTCTTGAGCACAAGGTCACCTTTTATGAACACACGAGGCCTGACCTTCTTATCGAAAGCTTTATTCATCCTCTGTTATTACAACTGGCCATGACACATGGCAGTCAACCTCTTCTCTTCGATCAAATTCAACTGGTCAAACCAGGTTTGACACCATTCAGCTTCAGTCAACTTGGCTTCCATCAAAACACGCAATGATGGGATCTCAACCTCTACGGGGAGCACAAATTCCATGCCATAAACAAGTGAGAAGGGGGTTGCCCATGTTGAAGTGTGGATGGATGTACGATACCCATGCAAAGCAAATGGGAGCATCTCATGCCAATCCTTATACGTCACAACCATTTTCTGAATGATCTTCTTGATGTTCTTATTTGCAGCTTCAACAACCCCATTCATCTTGGGTCTGTAGGGAGAAGAATTATGATGTGAAATCTTGAATTCTTTGCAAAGAGCTTCCACTATGTTATTATTCAAGTTCGATCCATTATCAGTAATGATCTTACTTGGCACACCATAACGACATATAATCTGATTCTTTATAAACCTCACAACAACTTGCTCGGTTACATTCGCATATGATGCCGCTTCAACCCATTTTGTGAAGTAGTGAATTGCCACCAAAATGAAACGATGTCCAGTCGAAGCTTTGGGCTCAATCATGCCAATCATATAAATTCCCCACATGGAGAAGGGCCATGGGGAGGAAATGACATTCAACAGTGTCGGAGGAACATGAATCTTATCTGCATAAATTTGACACTTGTGACATTTCTTCACAAACTTGCAACAGTCAGATTCCATTATCAGCCAATAGTAACCTGCTCACAACATCTTCTTAGCCATAGCACATCCATTGGAATGAGTACCAAAGGAACCTTCATGGACTTCAGTCATCAACAGGTCTTCTTCGTGTCTATCCATGCATTTGAGCATAACCATATCAAAGTTTCTCTTGTACAATACATCACCATTCAGGTAGAAATTGTCGGATAATCTTCTCAAAGTCTTCTTATCTTTCAAAGATGCCCTAGGCAGGTAAATCTGACTTTGGAGGAAACACTTGATATCAAAATACCACAGCTTCTCATCTTTTATCTCTTCAACAACAAACACATGAGTTGGCCTATCAAGACGCATCACAGTTAAATTGGGAACTTTGTTCCAATACCTTACCACAATCATTGAAGCTAAAGTTGCAAGAGGATCTGCCATCCACTTTTCATCTCGAGAGATATGATGAAACTCAACCTTTGTAAAGAAAGTTGAAATCCTCCTTGCATAATCTCGATATGGTATCAAACCGGGTTGATTCGTCTCCCATTCACCTTTGATTTGATTCACAACCAAAGCTGAATCTCCATAGACGTCGAGATATTTGATTCTGAGGTCAATGGCCTCTTCAATCCCCATAATGCAAGCTTCATACTCAGCCATATTATTTGTACACTTGAAAGTCAATCTGGCTGTAAATGGAAAATGCGTGCCTTGAGGAGTAATAATCATTGCCCCAATGCCATTACCATACTGATTAACAACTCCATCAAATACCATGCCCCAATGGGAACCAGGTTCTAGCCCTTCTGCAAGCAATGGTTCATCACAATCTTTCATTTTCAAGTACAAAATCTCTTCATCAGGAAAATCAAACTGCACTGATTGGTAATCTTCAATCGGTTGGTGAGCCAAATGGTCAGCCAAGACACTACTTTTAATCGCTTTTTGAGATCGGTATTCAATATCATACTCGGATAACAACATCTGCCAACGGGCAATTCTCCCAGTTAAAGCAGGCTTCTCAAAAATATACTTGATTGGATCCATTTTGGATATCAACCAAGTGGTATGATTCAACATATATTGACGCAGACGCTTAGCAGCCCAAGCCAATGCGCAACAAGTCTTCTCTAGCATAGAATACCGAGTCTCACAATCGGTGAAATTCTTACTGAGGTAGTAAATATCATATTCTTTCTTTCCATTTTCATCTTTCTGACCAAGAACATAACCCATACTCTCTTCAAGCACAGTCAAATACATGATCAACGATCTTCCTTCAACAGGCAGAGACAAAATCGGAGGCTCAAGCAAATACTTTTTGATACTGTTAAAAGCTTTCTGGCAATCTTCGGTCCAATCATAAGACTGATCTTTCCGAAGAAGCTTGAATATAGGCGCACATGTGGAAGTCATGTGGGAAATGAATCTTGAGATATAATTCAAGCGGCTGAGAAAACCTCTGACTTGCTTCTCTATTTTGGGCTAATGCATCTCTTGTATTGATTTGACCTTGGCAGGGTCAACCTCAATACCCTTCTCGCTGAAAATAAAGCCCAACAACTTACCAGAACGAACACCAAAAGTACACTTATTTGGATTCAAGCGGAGTTTGTACTTCCTTAAACGCTGGAATAACTTCAACAAATGCTCAACATGTTCCTCTTCATCAATAGATTTAGCAATCATATCATCAACATAGACTTCAATCTCTTTATGCATCATATCATGAAAAAGAGTAGTCATTGCTCTTTGGTAAGTTGCACCAGCATTCTTTAAACCGAAAGGCATCACTCTATAACAGAATGTTCCTCAGGGTGTAATGAATGTGGTATTCTCCATATCCTCGGGTGCCATCTTGATCTAATTATATTCGGAAAATCCGTCCATAAACGAAAAAGACTTTGAATTTAGTTGTATTGTCTATCAACATATCAATGTGTGACAGAGGAAAACCATCTTTCAGACTGGCTTTATTCAAATCTCTATAATCAACACACATACAGACTTTTCCATCCTTCTTTGGAACATGCACAATATTGACCATCCACTACGGATACTCAGCGGTAACAAGGAAATCAGCGCCAATCTGATTCTACACTTCCTCTTTGATCTTCACTGTCATATCAGGATGAGTTCTCCTCAACTTCTGCTTGACTGGAGGGAATTCTGGCTTCAACGATAATCTATGCTCCACAATCTCAGAATCCAAACCAGGCATGTCTTGATAGGACTAGGCAAACACATCTTAATACTCTCGAAGAAGATCAATCAACCCCTTCTTCACTTCTGGACACAGTCGATACCCAATCTTGACTTCCTTCACATCATCTTCGGAACCCAAGTTGACTAACTCAATCTGCTCTTCGAATGGCTGAATGGCTTTTTACTTTACCTTTTAAAACCGTTATTTATTATTAACCTTTATATTTTTACCTCGTGCTCAAGTATACAAAACAATTCATCAGATACTTCATAATGATTTGATATTTTGTTTTTAGAGAAGTGAATTGTGACCAAATATTATGCAGATGGACAAATTATTATTTATTTATGTTTTTTGTGATTACCATTTTCAGAAAAAGCAAAAAGTACAAATAAGATATCATAGATGTGGATGAATATAATTATATTTTATTGATGATCAAATTTGAAAATGCCCAAAGAATGTTCACTTCTCCCTTAGGCATAGGAGATGGATTTTCAAAAACAAATAAAAGCAATTACTTAGATCGATGCACAATAATAGGAACATCCACAGCAGTCCAATTGTTGCAAGCTTTCCCATGCGTTACAAAATTGGTGTAGTCTTCATCTTCATCACCCTCGATTAAGACATCCAAGTGTTGTTCATTACCATGAATGAACCCTCCGCTACGGAAACTGGGTTGCATATCTTCAGCTCTAATCACAGATGAACCTCGTTGGAATCCCAAACCAACTCTTCTCTTGTTATCGGCGACCTCTACCATCTGGCCCCACTGATCAAAATTACCATCTTCGACAATTTTCTGCGCATCTTTGAATGAGGACATAGGTGCGCCAACTCTCTTTTCCTCAGCAATAGATAAGGCTTGGAACGGAGTTCCAATCTCATCCTCAGCTTCTACATAAGAGAAAGACGACAAGTGGCTTACCAACAAAGCCTTCTCCCCACCGATAATAACCAACTTTCCATTCTTGACGAACTTCAATTTTTGATGCAACATTGACGTAACTGCTCCCTCATCATGTATTCATGGCCTTCCTAACAAGCAGCTATAAGCCGGGTGGATATCCATTACTTGGAAAGTAATTTGGAAATCACTCAGACCTATCTTCATAGGAAGGTTCACTTCACCAATCACAGTTTTGCGAGAACCATCAAAAGCTTTGACGATCACACCACTATATCTCATCGGAGCACCTTGATACGACAATCTTGACAGAGTAGACTTTGGGAGTACGTTCATAGAAGAACCAGTATCCACTAACACATTTGACAGAGCATCCTCCTTGCAATTCATTGAAATATACCACGCTAGATTGTGATTCCTACCTTCCTCAGGAAGTTCCTCATTACAGAAGCTCAAGTTGTTGCAGGAAGTGATGTTAGCCACAATATGATCAAACTGATCCACCGTAACATCATGATCAACATACGCTTGTACCAATACCTTTTGCAATGCCTCTCTGTACGCTTCAGAGTTCATAAGCAGAGACAACACTGAAATCTTGGAAGGAGTTTGGAGCAGCTACTCCACCACGTTGAATTCACTCTTCTTAATTAATCGAAGTACCTCATCATCATCGCTAGGCTTCAAACCGCTGGATTCACCAGACTGACACTTTGGAGCTCTAATTGGATCTACTGCAGGTACTTCCACCTTCTTACCAACTGAACAATCTTCTACATTCTTTGGGAACATTGGCCCAAATACTCGACCACTACGGGTCACCTTCATAACATCAACAATGCTCACAACAGAACTAGTCGTAGGCAAAGGAACCTCTTGACTATTCTCTAGCATGGTAGCATTATACTGATACGGAACAACTTTATCGGATGCATACGAGACTGGACCCGCTAATCGTATAATCAACGGCGATACCAATCTGTTGCTGACACTGTTACTGCTGCTACTGTCAAATTGTATCACCACTCTACCTGGTGTCTTGAACACAGGAAGTATGACATTCACATCGTCATCCATGTGACGGGACTGGAGAATCTGAATCATACCTTCATCCATCAACCTTTGGATGTCTTTCTTCACAACCATACAACCTCTAGGGTTGACACTGCAGATTGCAAAACCATCATGGTCATGCTCACAATCACTTACCAAACAGATATCATTGTGCATCATCATCAAGGACCTTCTAATAAAGTGGACATCAAATACCTTGAACTCCCTAGGACAACCTTCCACCATATTAACAGATGAATTGCCATGAGCAGGTAGTGGGTTAGCTTTGACATTCGACGCACGGTCCTCAAAGGAAACCATTTCACTCTTAACCAGCTTTTAGACTTCATACTTCAGGGGGTAGCAGTTCTCAATATCATGACCGAGAGCTCCTTGATGAAAGGCACAACGAAGTTCTGGTTTATACCACCATGGAAGTGATTCAGGAATCTAAGGCGGATTTCTCGGTTGCAAAAGGTACTTGAGAACCAATGATGGATACAATTCAACATAAGTTATAGGAATTGGGTCAAAAGAGACCTTCTTCCTCTCAAAATTTTACGGTTGTTGATGATTGTTGATATTGTTGTTGTTGTAAGTGTTTGTTCATTGCGGTGGCTGTTGTTGACGTTGTTGTAGAACTGGTGTAGATTGATTGTTAGAAGATACCGGAATTACATATGATACTTGATGATGGTGTTGACGGGGTTGTAGACTCCTTCTAACAAAAAAACAATGAGGGGGAGGGGGGGATGGGAGGAGGGGAGGACAAGGAGAGGGAGCGGGAGAAGGAGGAAAGGGAGAAGGGGGGGAGGAAGGGGAGAAGGAAGGGAGGGAGGAGAGAGAGAGAAAGGAAGTGAGGGTGAGGGGATAGTAGGAGTGAGGAGGGAGAGGAAAGAGAGCAGCGTTGCCCGGCGGGGCGGGCGCGGTGGACCGCGAGACGGCGCGGGCTATGGTGCGGTGCGATCTGAGGCGGTGTTCGTAGAAGCCTGTGTTAGATTGGTGCTTGCGTGTGCCGGCGGGCTCTCTTGCTCGGGCGTGGACTTCGAGCGCCGGTGCGCATCCGTGGTCCGTGGGTTTGTGCGAAAAAAAAAAAAAAAAAAAAAAAAAAAACTGAAACACAAAGAAAAAAAAAAAAAAAACTAAAATGAAAAACGAAGGGCTGCGCGATCGCGTCTGACTGAGGGGCCCTATCGTCTTGTGCTGAGGCCTCCTCTGCCTCATAATAGATACTGCATTGGTCTCGTTCTCTTTCTTTCTGGAAAACCCACTGCCATACTTCTTGCTAGACGAAACCTCTTCTTTAGACAACCGTCCCTCTCGGACACCTTCTTCCAACCTCATCCCCATGTTTATCATCTCAGTAAAATCACTGGGGGTACTGACAATCATGCACTCATAGTAAAATGAGCTCAGGGTCTTGAGAAAAATCTTGGTCATCTCCTTTTCTTCCAAAGGAGGATTGATCTGAGCGGCAAGTTCTCTCCATCGATGGGCATATTCTTTAAACGTCTCCTTATCCTTCTGAGACAATGATCTTAACTAATCCCTATCCGGAACCATATCCATATTATACTTGTACTGCTTCACGAAAGCCTCACCCAAATCATTGAACGTGCGGACACTCACACTATCCAAACCCATGTACCACCTCAAAGCGGCACCAGTCAGACTGTCTTGGAAATAATGAATCAGTAACTGATCATTATCAGTTTGCGTCGACATCTTTCTAGCATACATGACGAGATGACTGAGCGAACAAGTATTCCCCTTATACTTTTCAAAGTCCGGGACTTTGAACTTCATCGGGATTTTCATATTAGGAACCAAGCAAAGTTCCACAACACTCTTACCGAACAAATCTTTTCCCCTCAAGGTCTTCAACTCCTTTCACAGGTCAAGGAATTGGTCTTTCATTTCATCCATCTTCTTATACACATCCGGACCCTCAGACGGCTCAGAATGATAGATGGTGTCTTCAACATGGGGTAAAGTGTGAACAATCGGTGGTGGCACAGACATGACCGGGCTAGACGCCAGCATGGAAGCAAATGTAGGCGCAAAACCTTCAGGCATGAAATTGGGCAACATTCCCCACGGGAATCCGGCAGGCATAGAAGGCGCAAAGTGAGCAGCAGTAGCAGGAATGGTAGAGGTAGCAACCTCTGAAATGACAATTCTCTAAG
>NW_026113621.1:0-13847 GCF_024323335.1 Lathyrus oleraceus
GGAATGCTTATGCAAGAAAGGAAGTCCTAGACGAAGGAACCGTGCTACCTTAATTGACATGCAAACGAGAGACTATACGAAGTCTAGCAAACATGGGGAGACTATAAGCAAGTCTCAAAAGAGAACAAAAACTGGAAATGGAATGCCAATCAATGGGCTTACATCCAACTCCAAAAACAAACGGGAACAGAAAGCCAATCGCTGGTCTTACATCTAACTCCACAAAACAGGAAACAAATAGCCAATCAATGGTCTTACATCTGACTCCTCAAACAAACAAACATGCATGAAAAGCAAACATATGAAAGATTCACAAACAAGCAAACAAGTGTCGCAACCTGAAAAATACAGTGCGCAAAAAAAACAACCGGGAAAGAAAAAGACAGAAGAGTCGCCACCGTGCGTTATTCATCCCAAAGGAGGGAAAGGAAACGCTCGAAGTAAACCTGAAAAAGGAAAGGACAAGACGGGGTCTCGCAACCAAATCTTGGGTTCGGGAGTCGGTTATGCGAAGGGAAGGTATTAGCACCCCTACGCATCCGTAGTACTCTACGGGATCCACTTTTGTAGTTCTTGTCTAAAGGGTGTGGGTTTATCTAATGTTTATTTACTAAAAAAAAGGGGTTAAATGAAAATGACTCGCGCGGATGTCGCATCCACTACATACGTATCTCATCTGAATATGAGAATCAGAGTCTTCGTAGCTCGGCTGACCTATGGGTTGGGGGATGTGTGCTCGCTAAGACATCGCGTCTTATGCCTACGTATCTCATCTAGAATGAGAATCAGAGCAAGCCGTAGTTCGGCTAACTACGGGGTTGTGGATCGGGTTTTGGACGAACGACGTCACTACGCAATCTACCGGATGCTCGACCTTTGGAGACTTACTCGCCTGTAGTAGAAGGAGTAACGTGTGTTATGGAGAAGAAAAATCAATGAAGGGTTTGTTTGCATTGTAGGAACGCGCATGCAAAAGGGTAATGAGGATAAGACCTCATAGCTCTAACCCTAGACAAAGGAACCTGCATAAAGTAAACACAAAAACATTGCCTCCTATCGAGGTCTTCCAGCGTGGAAAGCAGTAAAATGCGGGAAAAATGTAAAAGTACCACGCGGATAAAGATCCGAAGTAACAACAATTAGAGGAATGGGAAACCCTGAGATCCTTCCAAGCTAACATCATCAAAGAAAGTGGGTCAGTACAGGTAATCGGAATGAACCTCCAGGGTTATCCCACAAATAAAGTTGGAAACCACGCAAGTTATCCCTGCAAAAGTCATGTGAGCCCTCACAAAAACTCAACAAAAGGGTTAGTGAAACACCATAAGCATTTTTTCCATGGATAACAGTATGGTTTCAGAAATCTCAAACCCTGTGGCATACACTTCAAAATCATGTGATTAAACATTCAAGGCATAGGTTTCATCCATTCATAATACATCACACATTAAAACATTCAAATTGAAGGCGTAAAATAATGGGAATAGGGCAAACCTGATTGGAGAGCTTGATTGAAATTGAGTTGCACCCGTGAGGCCCTTCAGGGTTGGAGGCTGCTCTGAGTTCTCTGTCAGGTTTCTCTTCAGGTTTTGTTCCAAGGAAACCTCAGAGTATTTTGCTTCTCTTCCTTTTTCTCAAGTGAAGCCTTGGTATTTATAGACTGAATTCATGGTTTTGTGGGCTCAAATGAGAGACCCAAGTCCAAATTTTTTTATTATATTTTTATTTATTTTTTATATTTATTTTTTTATTTATTTATTTTGTAAAAAATTATTTTTTTTGTTTTTTTTTTTTTTTTTTTTTTTTTTTTTTTTTTTTTTTTTTCTTTTTTTTTTGTTTTTTTTTTTGTGTTTTTTTTTTGTTTTTTTGTTATTTGGATCTAATTCTGATTGACATGATGAAATGCAATATGAAATGCTAAATGAATGCATGAATGAGGAGGGCAAATTTTGGGGTGTTACAGCTGCCCCTATTTAATCATCAGCTAAACCGAGTAGGATGAAAGCGAACAACTTATCAGACAAACGGGGTGAGCTGTGATTGAATACCAAAGACAGACCGAAAATTTGTGCTCCGAGAACACCATAAAAACGCGGAAATACATCGTGCTGTTTATTTTTCTTCCGATCCTCTGGCTTAATCTGGAGTTTCGATCCTCTGGCTGAACCTATACTCAATTTAGTCCTCTGGTTGGATATTAATTTTTGATCCTCGGGTTGGATACGATTTTGATCTTCTGGCTAGATCTTCTTCGATCTTCTGGCTAGATCTCCTCCGTTTCGATTCTCTGGCTGAATCTATTTCCTTTGATTCTCTGGATGAATCTACTTCGATCTTCTGGCTAGATCTGAATTGTTGCGATTTTCGATCTTCTGGCTAGATCTTCTTTGTTTCGATTCTCTGGCTGAATCTACTTCGATCTTCTAGCTAGATCTGGATTGTTTTGATGATAAATTCCCGTCATTAGGATCCCGCATCTGAGGCATGCGCTGGTTGACCCTCTTTTGAAATCTACACCCAACCTTCATATTAGATATGCAGCTTCGAGAATATTCCACTTTTGGGCTTCGTACATATTCTTCGGGCTAGAACATGTTGTAACGACTCCTCAATTAGACTTGGGCTTGCTGGGGAAAGAAAGCTTGTAGGCGACTTCACTGGGGAATCTTCAAATTGAGCCTTACGTTGGCTTACTGGAACACGATTCTCAGGCTGAATCTTCGAAATGACCCTCAGGCTGGATCACTGGAACACGATTCTCAAGCTGAATCTTTGAAATGACCCTCAGGCTGGATCGCTGGAACACGATTCTCAGGCTGAATCTTCGAAATGGACCCTCAGGCTGGATCACTGGAACACGATTCTCAGGCTGAATCTTCAAAATGAACCTCAGGCCGGATCACTGGAAAACGATTCTCAGGCTGAATCTTTGAAATGACCCTCAGGCCGGATCACTGGAAAACGATTCTCAGGCTGAATCTTCAAAACGACCCTCAGGCTGGATCACTCACGCTTGATCCTCTGGCTGGATCTCATGACCTTGGTTGTAAAGTAATTCTTCAGTCTGCTTGGAAGAACCTGTTTATTAGCTTATGTGTATGCTTGATATGATATGTGCATGCAAATGCAAATGTTATGCATGGTGTAAAAAGAAATCTGCTGGGGAAGCAAATTCTGGTAGGGAACGGATCGCTGCATCAATCCTTGAATGCTCTGTGGGGAAATGTCGTAGGAAACGACTTTGCTGGGATATGAACTTGCTAATCGCCCTCAAGCTGGGGATTAACAAATCTGTTAAAATAATCTGTTGGGGATGAGATGAACACTGGGAACGCCACCCTCTCATCTGTTGGTTATGCAACCACTCCGCTGTTGCTAGGAAGATACAGTCTGACACTGTCAACTCCACCTGGGGATATATAGTCTGGATACTGTCAACTCTACTGGGATAGATAGTCTGGATACTGTCAACTCTGTTGAGGAACATGCTCTGCTGAGGAGAGACTTTGTCAACTGCTTGGGGATGAGGATTCATGACTTGGCATCCGGTTCCTGTGACCTGCAACCAAAAATACACGTATGCCTCGGGGGAATTACTCGGTTTGAATTCACCGTTCGGGATTAAGCACATTCAAAGCAATTTTAAATGTTTTCCTGTGCAAATCATCTGCAAAAGCCACCATTATGTTCATATGCAATATGTTTTATCAAAAATTCGGACATTTTTGCAAACAAACTGATAAATGAAAAATAAAGAGGCTCTTTAACTGAATTATTCGACTCTTAATGGGGAGAAAATTTGTGCCAGGAATAGGCGAGGGTATCAGGAAGCTGATCCCTGAAAAGAGGATCGCTATAAAAAGAGAACTATCCTAATGACATGGGATACGGGGTCCCACTGAGTTTCGACTCTGCTATGACTCGTATGTCCTCAAGACGCTCTGCTCATCTTGCTTTCTGAAGTGGATGATTAGTCGATCTTTAACCTTCGAAGATTGCCGGATTGAATGAAACGGTGATATAACACTGATGAACTTAGATCACAGTCATTCGCTTATTCCCTAACTTTTGCCTGGATCGCCCCCTTTTCGGGTTTTCAATCCATCGGGATACTCATTTTTGCCTGAGCCTCCCTTTTGGGTTTTCGACTCACCGGGTGTACTCTTTTTTTATATCCCTAATTTTTGCCCGAACCTCTTTATTCTCTTTTTTTTTTTGTTCGTCGGGATCCCTTTTTTTGCCTGGACTATTCTTTTTATCGTCCAGCGGGTCTATTTTATGCGAAGTATTTTTTTTTAACTGCGTCTGAGTTAATAGGGATGGGAATCCTTCGCCATCCATGGTTGTTAGCATCAAAGCTCCGCCATAGAAATCCTTTAATCACGTACGGACCCTCATAGTTCGGTGTCCATTTGCCCCTGTGATCTGTGTTGGGAGGAAGAAATATTTTGAGTACCAATTCACCGACTTGATACCCCCGAGGGCGCACTTTCTGACCAAATGCTTTCTTCATTCGTCTCTGACCGAGATACGTCAATTCTGGGTACGTAGTTCCAGCATAGCACCTTAATCATCGAAGACAGGTAAGCAAAGCATCAGCAAATTGATTTTCTTCAAAAAAGTCAACAATCTACTCGTGTAGTCTCTTAAGGAGCCAGATGAGGCTGAGATGTATACCATTTCCCGTTGGTTTGATTGATGACCAAAGCTGAATCCCCGTATACATCCAGGGTTTTAATCTGTATATTGACGGCTTCCTCAAGTCTTAGGATACAAGCTTCGTATTCGGCTTCATTGTTGGTGCAGGGAAAAGTTATTCTGGCACCAAATGGCATATGAATCCCCTTCCGGTGTGATCAACACTATACCAACTTCCGCGACCATTGACGTGGACCGCCCCATCGAACATCATAACCCATTTGGATTTAGGGTCAGGCCCCTCCTCCGGGAGTGGTTCCTCTCAATCTTTCGATTTGAGAAACATGATGTCCTCATCAGGAAAGTCAAACCTCATAGGTTGGTAATCATCAATCGGTTGCTCTGCAAGATAGTCTGACAAGACACTTCCCCTTGATGGCTTTTTGTGAAGTGTATTGGATGTCATACTCTGTCAGTATCATTTGTCACCTAGTAACCTTTCCGGTAAGTGATGGCTTTTCAAAAATATACTTGACTGGATCCATTTTTGATATCAATAGAGTCGTGTGAGTCAACATATACTGTCTTAGTCGGCGAGCAGCCCATGCCAAAGCGCGGCAAGTTTTCTCGAGCAATGAGTATCTTTGTTCACAGTCGGTAAACTTTTGCTAAGGTAGTATATTGCATGCTCTTTTCGACCTGACTCGTCATGCTGACCGAGCACACAACCCATTGACCTTTCTAACACAGTCAAGTACATGATCAATGGTCTTTCCTCTCGGCCTGTAGACTGGCCCCGATCTTGATCTCTTTCTTGTCGTCTTCGGTACCAACGTTGATGGTCTCCCACCTCCTGATAAGGTGTAATAGCTCGGTCCTCCTGTTTCAACAATCTGGCTAACCCTTCAGGCAATCACAATCTTCCTCAGCCCCTTCTTCGGCTTGATAGATAGGATTGTCGAAGTCATACTTGGCCATAGCAGTGTCGTTAGCAGTGAGATCCGAGTGGTCGGCTCTGCATGATGGAGGATCATGCTTTACCTTAGAATGAGAGATTTTTTTTTGAAAGAAAGAAAAACGAAAAAAAAAATTGCCATTTTTTTTATAAAAGTAAAAAAACTGAAAGAAAGAGAACACAAAATTGTTTGCAAAAGCCGTCCTTTATTGATGATAAAATAATTGTGAAACGTAACTAAATGGATGGCCCTACAAATGAGCCGTTACACTTGGGCAAAGTGTAAGACTTTATTATGCATGTAATAAGGAAAACAATAAAAATCACTCTTTCAGAGAGTAACCCGGACGGTTTTTTCAGACGACCAATTGTCGAGCTTTTCCCGGGACACACGGGCGAATCCAGCTATCTAAGTCACAGTCGCTGTCAGCCTTGTCTTCATCTGCAGCATTGACGATGTGGGGGGAAACCAAACCCCCGCTGGAGAGAGTACCGGTTTCATTCTTCTGAGATCCCGGAGCATACCCTAATCCAAACTTGTCTTCTTTGATGACTGGCTCCACAAATTTGCCCCAGCCTTGGGCATTACCAGCTTTAACCACTTCGACAGCTTGCTTGTATGAAGAGAGAAGTCCCGACCTTCTCAAACTCAGGTGAAAAGACAGCTTCGGGCGCGACCTCATTGATGTTTGTAGTTTCGAAGCCCTGACACAGCATCTCATGCATCTCGCCATCCATCTCTACATACTTAAATGTAGACAGGTGGCTAACAAAAATATCCTCTTCACCACATACAGTGACGATCTGACCTTCTAGTTCATATTTGAGCTATGGTGGAGGGTAGAAGTAACAGCACCGGCAGCATGAATCCAAGGCCGACCTAGCAGACAGCTGTAGGCAGGCTGGATATCCATCATATAAAAGGTGCTCTTGAACACCTGCGGTCCAATCTTAACTAGCAACTCAACTTCGCCAAAGACAGCTCTCTTAGAGCCATCAAAAGCCCTCACAACTAAGTTAATTGGCCTCAGGATGGTGTTATCGCAATCTAACTTCGTTAAGGCTTTCTTTGGAAGAACATTCAGAGAAGAGCCTGTATCAACCAAAACATGGGAAAGCATCACCCCTTTGCACTCCATTGTGATATGCAAGGCTTTGTTGTGATTCCTGCCCTCAGGTGTCAGGTCATTATCGGTGAAACCTAGCCCCCGGCTAGCGTTTACATTGGAAACTACCGACTCCAGCTGGTTAACAGTTATCTCCGGTGGAACATAGGTCATATTCAGTACTTTCAACAAGGCTGCTCTGTGCGCCTCAGAGCACAACAATAGTGAGAGAATGGAGATCTTTGAGGGTGTCTGATTTAGCTGGTCGACTACCTTGTAGTCACTTTTCTTGATAATCCTCATAAACTCATCCACTTCCTTCTCGAATGCGGTCTTAGGAGGATCTTCCTCAGTAGTAACCTCTTCGGTGGATACCTGTTTCCCTTTAGCCTTGGCAGCTGCCTCGGCTTCAGTATTCACGCGTAATGTTGATGGTGCAAATAGGCGTCCACTGCGAGTGAAGCCACCAACCCCTCCAACATTGTCTACAGGGGAGCTACCAATGTCAATGTCTTCTTCGTTAACTTTCTGCCCCTGGCAGTAGATATCAGCCCCATAGTGCCACGAGATAGCACTGTCTTTCTCATACGGAACAGGTCCTGGTACCGTGATGGTGATTGGACCAACCAAAGTCGGTTGAGGGCTGTCAGAGTAAATTGCGACTGGTGCTGAACTTTCGATGTTCACCGCTGTTGGTTCTGTACTTTCTGGGAAATATATTGTTGTCGGAGCGAGTCTCTCGGGAACATATATTTCTTCAGGAGTGAAATAAAACGTCACCGTCGATACATCATTCTTCACCGGACGGGCCTGATCGAACTGAAGACAACCTTCATCTATCAGCTGCTGAATACCCCTTCTCAAACTGTCACATCCATTTTCGGCAGCTTGACAATTTCCGCACTCTTCCCCACAGCCCGGGAAAATCTGTCCTTTCAGAAGTCGGTCTTTAACCACCGATAGCGAAGTCTTCACCTTAGTCACATCAGGAACCAAATTCAAAGTTTCCCCACTATCAACAGCATTAATCCTCTGCCCGCCGTGAGCCGGCATCGGGTTCTGGATAACATTAGGCACCGGAGCAAAATTGATAGCCTGGGCATCTCTCAAATCTTGTACCTTTAACTGGAGAGCCTTGCAATTATCTGTAGTATGGCCAGGTGCGTTGGAATGAAAAGCACATCTGGCGTTGACATCATAACCTCTAGGCAAATTATTGGGATCGATTGGTGGGGCCAGAGTTCTCAATGTAACCAGATTCATGTCAATCAGCTTGGGAAGTAATACTGAATAAGGCATTGGGATTGTTCGATGACCCGGTCCGTCTGCCTTGGACGTTGTTGATAGTGTCTCTGCTGACCCGGATTACCTCCTTGTTGTTGATTGTTGTACCTGGGTTGTTGTTGCGGATGATATTGCGGTTGAGGAACAGGTGTTGGAATAGTGACTGCGGCCACTTGATCTTGATAATAATTAGGGCGTCCTTTACTCCTGCCTCTGCCGGCATACACAACGCTTGCCTCGCCTTCTTTTCTTCGCTGACCGTTACCAGCAAACGGTCTCTTGGGACCTGATGAGTTGGAATCACTATTGTCTTGAATTCGGCCCATCTTCAACAGACTCTCGATTCTTTCTCCAGCAATTACTATCTCTGCAAAGCTGATTGACGGGCAAGCAGCCAATCTCTCAATATAATTTCCTTGAAGAGTGTTCATGAACATGTCCGCCATCTCCCTTTCAGACATAGGGGGTTGGACGGACGCAACAATCTGTCTCCAACGCTGAGCATATTCTCTAAAGGTCTCCTTGGCAGTATGGGACATACCTTGCAACAAGGTCCGATTTGGAGCCATGTCCAAGTTGTATTGATATTGCTTGACAAAAGCCTCTGCCAAGTCTTTCCAGCTCTTGATGGTAGTACGAGACAAATGAGAATACCATTCACGAGAAGCTCCAGTTAGACTGTCTTCAAAATAGTACATCCACAGCTTTTCATCTTCTGTGTGAGCTCCCAACCGTCCCAGATAAGATTGGAGATGAGTGCGTGGGCAAGAAGCCCCGTTGTATTTCTCAAAAGTAGGGGGTTTGAACTTGTGAGGAATCCTTACTCCCTGAACCAGACCAAGATTTGTGACATCAAAGCCTAAGGAATTTTGAGACTCCAAAGATTTGAGCTTCTCAGCAAGCTCATCCATACGGCGAGTGGTCTCGAGGGCCTCGTCGTGCAAAGAAAATTGATCACACTGATAATCTTCAGTAACGGGGCGCCTGTTAGTCCGAATTCCTTGATTCACATCGTACCTTCCGCCAATACCATTTCCAACATTCCCTGTGTTGCCAACATTACCCGAGTTTCCATCAGCATTTGCGTTACCCGCGTTACCAGTGTTCACAGGGTTATCAGCGTTCCCAGGGTTACCAGGGTTTCCCTCAGCATTTGGTATCTCCACCTCTGGATCGGGTCTCGGTTGCTCAACCAATTCCCTCAGCTTTTCTTGACCTACTGCCATACCAGTCATCAATGTCATGAACTGATCCATCCTTTCACGCATATCAGCCAGCTCTTTCTGTACTTGGTCCATCGCTAGTCGTGGACGGTTTTCCTTTGTCGGGTATCTGTGAACTCGCTTGGGACCAATAACTGCCTGATACAGGGAACAAACATTAGACACTGCGGTGACACCTGCAAAACAGACAAGGGTTAATATGCATGGTATGCGATGCACTGCTTGTTCAGTTTTAAGGGCTAATTCTGATTGACATGATGAAATGCAATATGAAATGCTAAATGAATGCATGAATGAGGAGGGCAAATTTTGGGGTGTTACACCCGGCAGAGGCAAATCTTTGTTCAACATCTGTACAACACGGTTGCTACAGTTGCTCCTGACAGCATTCAGGATTGATATTCCCCAAGGAGGTTTATTTCCTCACCCGTCCGTGAACGGAAAGCTTGTTTCTCCCCAGTGGGATCTCCAGCAAGTGGTCAGCCTTGCCTCGACATATGTATATGTCATCTTGTGATACTGGTAAGTGTCATGTTAGCACCCGCGTGTGTTATTTCTTTGGTGTCGGTCAACACCATTCTTCCGGTGTCGGTAAACATCGAGTCTCGCACAATCATCCATTGATGTCTGGTCTTCTTTTGATGTCGGTAAACATCATCTTTCGATGTTTGTAATACCCTTAACCCTCCCCAGAGTCTCCTTCTCCGTTGGTGTCGATAAACGTTGAGTTTTTCCTATACGTCCGTTGACGTATAGTGATACCTTTCCCCTCAGAGTCACCTCTCCGTTGGTTTTGATAAACGTCGAGTTTTTCCTAGTTGTCCATTGACATTTAGATGTATTTCTCTCTTCCCCAGTAGGGTCACCTTTCTCCGTTGGTGTCGATAAACGTCGAGCTTCTCCTTCTCCGTTGGTGTCGATAAACGTTGAGTTTTTCCCATTCGTCCGTTGACGTCTGCTTGTATCCCTTTCTTTCCATTCATTCGTTAATGTCTGGTTACCTCTCCGTTGGTTTCGGTAAACGTTGAGTTTTTCCTATGCGTTCGTTGACGTTTAATTGTATTCCTCCCCACAGTCATTCGTTAATGCCTGGTTACCTCTCCGTTGGTTTCGATAAACGTTGAGTTTTTCTCATTCGTCCGTTGACGTCTGATTGTATATCCTATTTCCCAGTCATTCATTAATGTCTGGTCGATCCCCATCCGGGTTCCCCAGTAGAGTCGTCGGTAAATGTCCTATCTGGTCTCCTTCTCCGTTGGTGTCGATAAACGTCGAGCTTCTCCTTCTCCGTTGGTGTCGATAAACGTCGAGCTTCTCCTTCTCCGTTGGTGTCGATAAACGTCGAGCTTCTCCTTCTCCGTTGGTGTTGATAAACGTCGAGCTTCTCCTTCTCCGTTGGTGTCGATAAACGCCGAGCTTCTCCTTCTCCGTTGGTGTCGATAAACGTCGAGCTTCTCCTTCTCCGTTGGTGTCGATAAACGTCGAGCTTCTCCCTTTCGTCCGTTGACGTCTGGTCGAGCCTTCCCAGTCATCCGTTGATGTCTGTTACCTCTCTGTTGGTTTCGGTAAACGTCGAGTTTTTCCTAGTTGTCCGTTGACATCTAGATGTATCTTTCCCAGTTATTCGTTAATGTCTGGTTACCTCTCCGTTGGTTTCGATAAACGTCGAGTTTTTCCTGGTCGTCCGTTGACGTCTAGTTGTGATTTCTATCCCCATTCATCATTTTTCAATGTCTGGATGTGACTGTACCTTTGAGAAAAAAATCAAAATCCCTAGTAATAAATATCAGATCCCAGTGGAAGCGCCCGTTGGTGAACTTTCCTTTCTTGGATCCCCGCAGTGTGCAAATTTCTACGGTTCTTTGGTATTCAATCCCTGTTTACCCTGAAAGTCTGACAGCCGTTGCTCTCATCCGTTCGGGTTCCCAGTTGATTGAATAGGGGAAGCTGTAGCACCTCAAATTTTCACCCACCATTTTGTACATTCATTTTCATTATAGGTCATTAGCATTGCATTGTCCACTGCATAGCATTGCATTGTCCATTGCCTAGTGCAAGTCATTAGTCAAGACTGGTCAGGAGATCCAGTTGTGCAAGCAAGCAAGTGCATTTCCTATGGAAGCAAGGCCCTAGGGTTGGTTCAATGAGTTCATGTGACCTAAGGATCATTTTGAAGTGGTTTGGCCAAAGGTTGGATGTTCAAAGCTCAACAGTCAAGATCCAATTCACCTGAAACACTAGAAAGTCAACCAAAGTCAACAGTCAATGCAATCATGGATTTGAAGGTGGGAGATGGTTAGAGGGGCCTCATTCATGTCCATACAAGTCTCATTTGACATTTCAAACATCAATAATGAAGATATTTAGGTCAGATGAAAAGTTTCCAAAAATAGTAAGTGACCTGTAATTTGAAATTGCCAAAAATGGAAAGGTTTTCTCCTCAAGTTTACATCATCAAGAAAACTTCAAATGGAATTTTGTTCAACATGAAAGTTGAAGATATTGCTCTCACCTTTCCAAAAAGTCCAAGAACATGAATTTCTCATGTATGGTTGAGAAGATATGGATCAATCATTGCCAAGTATATTTGAATTTCAAAAGGGGATAACTTTCAAACCATAAGGCCAATTGAAGTGGTTCTTTTTGCAACATTTCTCTCTTGACATGCACTATCCAATTCATGCATCATATTCCATGCATTTTGATCACAAAAATATTGGACTTTTCATTTGAATTTTGTAGGGAAAATCCAAATTTGAAAATTATGCATTGTTTTCACTTCCCACCAATTGCATTTGCTTCAAAACAGATTTTTGAGTGAATTTCCCATGCATTTCGTGTACTGTAGCATTGGCGTGCACACATGAGGGTAAATTTGCCAATTTGCATCAACACTTCAATTTCATTAATCCTTGGCATTTGGCTTAATTGTGATTAGCATACATCATTAGCACAACATATATATAGCATAATCATAACAGAAATTGGATTAACACATCAGAATTCTCAGATCTAGTTCTATTTGCACAATTTTCTTCATTTGGTTCTCTCACTTTTTCATCAAATTTCTTCATAAACCTTGCTTTGTTCTTGATCAATCCTTGATCCACTAGCATAATTGGACATTTTAGAAGCAAGATCCATCAATTTTCGAGCTAATTTGGAGCTGTTGAAAGTTACATCCATTAATGGCAGTTGAATTTTTTGGCTAAGTCGTGCAAGATTAACATCCAATCCTTCCTCCATTCATTCATTCAAGAGCTGAGGAGCATCTGTTTCTACATTACAAGGCCTGAATCACTCTGTTCCAGTTCTGCACTTCCAACAAGGTTAGATTTCGAATGTCACGATTCATGAAATTGTTGTATGCTTATTGTAGATCCTTCATCACTGAACATGCTGAGCTTTGTTTCATTAAGATCCATGCGGAAATGAGATAGATATGGTGATTTGAAGTTTGACACATGAAACTTGATTAATTCGTTTTGCATGATATATGTGGAATTAGTTTAAATTGAGCTTAGATTAGTGTTGTATGTTGAAAGACGAATCCAAAGGTATGCTGGTTTTGAATTTCTGTGGATGTTTGTTCTTGAGCATATGAACACGTTGAATGTGCATGAAGAAATTAAGTTTTCGTTTCCCAGACTGTGTTTGATCTTCATGAGCGCTGTTTGCATGAGTTTTGATGTTTGTCGCCATGTACTGGTCCACGTGTGGCTAGCGTGGCATATTGGTTGGTCCAGGCGCGCTTAACTTGCCACATCATATTAATGAAACACGGAGTTTCATTGTTAGCGCGCTACAGTTCAAATCTACACTCCCTTCGATTCCCAGCGCATGACAAATCCACATATTGCCTTTTCATTTTATTCCATTTCTCATCCATGTTCATATATGCCTCATTCATGTTTTTTTAATTTTTCATTCATTTCAAAAATTCATAAGTCAATGAATAATGATCCAAATGATGTGGGAATTTTTGCATGATGTTCCTCATCATGTCTAGTATTTTATGACTCTTTTTCCAGAAATTGTGCACGGTTGGAATTTAATTTTGCTTAGGGATTGTTCACATGTGTGCTATCTTGTACCTTGCTTGCCATTTTCTTTGTGAAATGATGAAATTTTATCCAATGCTCTTGAAACTTTGCATGCTTAAACTAGACAGCTTTAGGGACATTTTGGTGTTGAGTTTGCATTTTTATCATTTCTGGTTGTTGAGATATGATCTGGTTAACGTAGGTGTGACAATGTGTGTCACACCTTTGCTTGCTCAATTTGATGATTTTCTTTGCCATGCCAAATAAATTCCAATTGATGTGATTTTTTTGCATGATGCTTCTTCTGGATGTTAGGATTGATCATGAGTTTTTGTAGAATTTTTGGATTGATTTCTGATTTGTTTGGTATTTTTCTTACTGGTCGACCATTTGTGGACTTCTTGATAGTCATGAACTTCAATGATTTGTGAAATGCTGGTTGTGTATCATATGAACTTGAAATTTTGCACATTGATTCTAGATATATTGAAGTTTGTTGTGGCTTTGATTGGAGGTCTTTATCATGTTTGGATTCTATTTTAGGCTTGTGCTAAGTTGATGTAGCATTTTGTATCTCAATTGAGCTTGTTTGTGCTAG
>NW_026113622.1:0-13828 GCF_024323335.1 Lathyrus oleraceus
GAATGAGAGTTATCAGAAAGAGAAAGAAAGAGAGAAGAAGAAAAAGAGAAAGAAAGAGGAAAAGAAGAAAGAGAAAGAGGAAGAAGAGGAAGGAAGAAGATGGAAAATCATCTCCATCATCTCATCTTCATCATCACCAACTTCATCTTCTTCTACTAGGTGAGTTCTTAGATAGTTTTAGCATTGTGGGAAAATAATCTATATTTGTGGGGTTAGGGTTGTTGAAAAATCATGCTATGTGAAAATAGTAGGTAAAAATGGTATATGGAAAGGAAAATAAAAGAGGAGTTTATGAGAGAATTAATGGAAATTGGAATTTTTCCCTTTTTTACAGTGAGTTAACGCGCAGCAAAATTCACTTTCTGGGCAAATTCGCGAGTGGTTAACCGGTTAACGGTATAGGTTAACCGGTTAACACTGAAACAGAATTTAATTTCCTGTTTGTACAGAATATGTCACCAAGGGGATTCGAACCTAAGACCTCCTTGAAACTGTACATGCCTTACCACTAGGCTAGAGAGGTTGTTGTTGAATGCTTATGCAATGAATAAATATTAACCTAAATCTTGATTAAGATAGATTGATGAATTAATTGAGTATATACCTCCGTTTGGACACGGCCGGATGCGTTAGAAAGATAACGTAAAGGGCTATTATTATTGTTCCATGTTATAAAAGTTATGTGATTTATAAATGCCATGAATTTTATCATGATGAAAATTAAATATTGTTGTTATGTGAAATGGTGAAGTAACATGATTAAAACTCTACAAAGATGAGTGAGGAAACCTAGGAGAATGACATGATTAATAACTTAGAAATATGATCTAGGTTATGGAACATATGTGATATATGTATGAGAATACGGTATTCATTCGTACGACGCTTATGTGAGGTCATGGACAAATTGTTACCATGATTGAAAATGAGACGCATTGTATGGAACATGCCATGTTATTATTTGTGTATTATGGTGAATGAAGTCACCTGTGATTTATGAATTTGTTATGGTTCGTGGAACCAATGTTTTGTGGAACCGATCATGTATTCAGAATGTGTGTTTTTCTGTGGTGGTACACATCTATATTGGTATGCTTAGATGAGTAAGCATTGGGATGTGGGACCAATGATTCGAGCCTCAATTGGGTTTGAGCCCCAACCATGGCGGACATGGGGGAAAGGTGGACACCTATGTGGGTTAGAGTCCCATACGGTGAAAGATACCCTAGGTGGGTTAGAGTCCCGTACGGGTGATGGTTCTTAAAAGTGGGTTTAAGTCCCATAGGGGAACCGGATATCCACCGTGAAAGTCGAATCATACGGACATGCGTGAACCAAGCCTGGGCTAGACGTAGGTCCGGTTGGGGATCGATGTTGCGTGAATCTGAATAATGATCGTGGTTGAGTTATGAGAACTCAGATGCATGTTGCCATACAATTGCGAGATAGTTTCCCCATCGCCCAAGTCTTCGTTCCCTTGTTGACTTGAGTTGGATATGAGTTGAATATTGATTAGAACCTTGTAGAGCCGAGTGGACCCATAGGATAGGAGAACTCACTGAGATTATTATCTCATCCCATCATTGTTGTTATTTTTCAGGTAATTCTTTACAGGTTGAAACTAAGAGAAGCTGTTATGGATGTTTCAAGGGTTGCTGTTCATTATGATCTTCCGCTGTGGAGTTGTGTGCAATGAAGATATTGTACATAGTTCTTAGATTTTTATATGGTAGGCATTATTGTATAACATGTTCCAGTGATGTTTTAGTTTGGACATGTATATATATATTGATGCCATTAGGCACTTATGTTGTGACAGTACCAAAATTTAACACTTGTATGATATTATTCTAGATATATATTATACGGGTTGTTACAACGGGGGATTACCTGAGAACGGGAGAAACAAACAGTGTGTAGGTTCAACAAAATGAGGAGAAGTTCTCACTGATCTCTGCACATACCATCAACAACAAACTTAAATTAATTCATTGATATAAAAAAACAAAGTAACAAAAGAAAATAGCCTGCATAATGGAGGTAGTACCCTTTCACCCAGCAACACTCACAACACTCACAGTACCCTCTCACTCAAACGCCCTTATTATAACAACTTGTAACATTGCACTCTTCCGATAATAAATTGACACGTCATTATATACTACACTCTCCACTACTCTATTGTCTACTATAAAATTTTACAAATAAAATTACTTAACTAACTTCGTCTTATTTTAAAAAGCATAATGTTTTTTATTTTCTTTTTTTTAATATATAAAAAATCTCATATATAATATTTAAATGATTATTTGTCAATATATCATCTCTTATATAAATCATATTATTATTTTCATGTTAATTCTATAATAAATCATTTTTAAGAAGTCATTTGTTACTAATTATTAATCTAATTTAATTTTATACAAATTATAAATTATCAGAGAATGTTCGCAGTATAATTTAGATTCATCCAATTCCAAAATAATAAGATGTAGAAAATTGTTTTTTCGTGTATATATATATATACGAAGTTATTTGCTACTTACGTTATGTTTAGTAGCAATGAACTTTGATGATTAGTAATGAATTTGTTTCATTTTGTGCATTCTTCTGTGTTTGAGTTTTGATATATATAAAAAATCAAATAAAAAAATTTAAAAAAAGAAAAAGAACGGGGGATTACCTGAGAACGGGAGAAACAAACAGTGTGTAGGTTCAACAAAATGAGGAGAAGTTCTCACTGATCTCTGCACATACCATCAACAACAAACTTAAATTAATTCATTGATATAAAAAAACAAAGTAACAAAAGAAAATAGCCTGCATAATGGAGGTAGTACCCTTTCACCCAGCAACACTCACAACACTCACAGTACCCTCTCACTCAAACGTCCCTTATTATAACAACTTGTAACATTGCACTCTTCCAATAATAAATTGACACGTCATTATATACTACACTCTCCACTACTCTATTGTCTACTATAAAATTTTACAAATAAAATTACTTAACTAACTTCGTCTTATTTTAAAAAGCATAATGTTTTTATTTTCTTTTTTTTAATATATAAAAAATCTCATATATATATTTAAATGATTATTTGTCAATATATCATCTCTTATATAAATCATATTATTATTTTCATGTTAATTCTATAAATAAATCATTTTTAAGAAATCATTTGTTACTAATTATTAATCTAATATAATTTTTACAAATTATAAATTATCAGAGAATGTTCGCAGTATAATTAGATTCATCCAATTCCAAAAATAATAAGATGTAGAAATTGTTTTTTCGTATATATATATATATATATATATAATATATAGATATATATATTATATATATCTATATATATATATATATATATATATATATATATATACGAAGTTATTTGCTACTTACGTTATGTTTAATAGCAATGAACTTTGATGATTAGTAATGAATTTGTTTCATTTTGTGCATTCTTCTGTGTTTGAGTTTTGATATATATAAAAAATCAAATAAAAAAATTTTAAAAAAAGAAAAAGAACATGGGATTACCTGAGAACGGGAGAAACAAACAGTGTGTAGGTTCAACAAAATGAGTAGAAGTTCTCACTGATCTCTGCACATACCATCAACAACAAACTTAAATTAATTCATTGATATAAAAAAAAAGTAACAAAAGAAAATAGCCTGCATAATGGAGGTACTACCCTTTCACCGAGCAACACTCACAGTACCCTCTCACTCAAACGTCCCTTATTATAACAACTTGTAACATTGCACTCTTTCAATAATAAATTGACACGTCATTATATACTACACTCTCCACTACTCTATTGTCTACTATAAAATTTTACAAATAAAATTACTTAACTAACTTCGTCTTTTAAAAAGCATAATGTTTTTTATTTCTTTTTTTTTAATATATAAAAAATCTCATATATAATATTTAAATGATTATTTGTCAATATATCATCTCTTATATAAATCATATTTATTTTCATGTTAATTCTATAAATAAATCATTTTTAAGAAATCATTTGTTACTAATTATTAATCTAATTTAATTTTATACAAATTATAAATTATCAGAGAATGTTCGCAGTATAATTTAGATTCATCCAATTCCAAAATAATAAGATGTAGAAAATTGTGTTTTTCCTGTATATATATATACGAAGTTATTTGCTACTTACGTTATGTTTAGTAGCAATGAACTTTGATGATTAGTAATGAATTTGTTTCATTTTGTGCATTCTTCTGTGTTTGAGTTTTGATATATATAAAAAATCAAATAAAAAAATTTAAAAAAAAGAAAAAGAATGGGGGATTACCTGAGAACGGGAGAAACAAACAGTGTTAGGTTCAACAAAATGAGGAGAAGTTCTCACTGATCTCTGCACATACCATCAACAACAAACTTAAATTAATTCATTGATATAAAAAAACAAAGTAACAAAAGAAAATAGCCTGCATAATGGAGGTAGTACCCTTTCACCAGCAACACACACAACACTCACAGTACCCTCTCACTCAAACGTCCCTTATTATAACAACTTGTAACATTGCACTCTTCCAATAATAAATTGACACGTCATTATATACTACACTCTCCACTACTCTATTGTCTACTATAAAATTTTACAAATAAAATTACTTAACTAACTTCGTCTTATTTTAAAAGCATAATGTTTTTATTTTCTTTTTTTTTAATATAAAAAAATCTCATATATAATATTTAAATGATTATTTGTCAATATATCATCTCTTATATAAATCATATTATTATTTCATGTTAATTCTATAAATAAATCATTTTTAAGAAATCATTTGTTACTAATTATTAATCTAATTTAATTTTATACAAATTATAAATTATCAGAGAATGTTCGCAGTATAATTTAGATTCATCCAATTCCAAAAATAATAAGATGTAGAAAATTGTTTTTCGTGTATATATATATACGAAGTTATTTGCTACTTACGTTATGTTTAGTAGCAATGAACTTTGATGATTAGTAATGAATTTGTTTCATTTGTGCATTCTTCTGTGTTTGAGTTTTGATATATATAAAAAATCAAATAAAAAAATTTAAAAAAAAGAAAAAGAACGGGGGATTACCTGAGAACGGGAGAAACAAACAGTGTGTAGGTTCAACAAAATGAGGAGAAGTTCTCACTGATCTCTGCACATACCATCAACAACAAACTTAAATTAATTCATTGATATAAAAAAACAAAGTAACAAAAGAAAATAGCCTGCATAATGGAGGTAGTACCCTTTCACCCAGCAACACTCACAACACTCACAGTACCCTCTCACTCAAACGTCCCTTATTATAACAACTTGTAACATTGCACTCTTCCAATAATAAATTGACACGTCATTATATACTACACTCTCCACTACTCTATTGTCTACTATAAAATTTACAAATAAAATTACTTAACTAACTTCGTCTTATTTTAAAAAGCATAATGTTTTTTATTTTCTTTTTTTAATATATAAAAAATCTCATATATAAATTTAAATGATTATTTGTCAATATATCATCTCTTATATAAATCATATTATTATTTTCATGTTAATTCTATAAATAAATCATTTGTTACTAATTATTAATCTAATTTAATTTTATACAAATTATAAATTATCAGAGAATGTTCGCAGTATAATTTAGATTCATCCAATTCCAAAAATAATAAGATGTAGAAAATTGTTTTTTCGTGTATATATATATACGAAGTTATTTGCTACTTACGTTATGTTTAGTAGCAATGAACTTTGATGATTAGTAATGAATTTGTTTCATTTTGTGCATTCTTCTGTGTTTGAGTTTGATATATAAAAAAATCAAATAAAAAAATTTAAAAAAAGAAAAAGAACGGGGGATTACCTGAGAACGGGAGAAACAAACAGTGTGTAGGTTCAACAAAATGAGGAGAAGTTCTCACTGATCTCTGCACATACCATCAACAACAAACTTAAATTAATTCATTGATATAAAAAACACAAAGTAACAAAAGAAAATAGCCTGCATAATGGAGGTAGTACCCTTTCACCCAGCAACACTCACAACACTCACAGTACCCTCTCACTCAAACGTCCCTTATTATAACAACTTGTAACATTGCACTCTTCCAATAATAAATTGACACGTCATTATATACTACACTCTCCACTACTCTATTGTCTACTATAAAATTTTACAAAAAAATTACTTAACTAACTTCGTCTTATTTTAAAAAGCATAATGTTTTTTATTTTCTTTTTTTTAATATATAAAAAATCTCATATATAATATTTAAATGATTATTTGTCAATGTATCATCTCTTATATAAATCATATTATTATTTTCATGTTAATTCTATAAAAAATCATTTGTTACTAATTATTAATCTAATTTAATTTTATACAAATTATAAATTATCAGAGAATGTTCGCAGTATAATTTAGATTCATCCAATTCCAAAAATAATAAGATGTAGAAAATTGTTTTTCGTGTATATATATATACGAAGTTATTTGCTACTTACGTTATGTTTAGTAGCAATGAACTTTGATGATTAGTAATGAATTTGTTTCATTTTGTGCATTCTTCTGTGTTTGAGTTTTGATATATATAAAAAATCAAATAAAAAAATTTTAAAAAAAGAAAAAGAACGGGGGATTACCTGAGAACGGGAGAAACAAACAGTGTGTAGGTTCAACAAAATGAGGAGAAGTTCTCACTGATCTCTGCACATACCATCAACAACAAACTTAAATTAATTCATTGATATAAAAAAACAAAGTAACAAAAGAAAATAGCCTGCATAATGGAGGTAGTACCCTTTCACCGAGCAACACTCACAACACTCACAGCACCCTCTCACTCAAACGTCCCTTATTATAACAACTTGTAACATTGCACTCTTCCAATAATAAATTGACACGTCATTATATACTACACTCTCCACTACTCTATTGTCTACTATAAAATTTACAAATAAAATTACTTAACTAACTTCGTCTTATTTAAAAAGCATAATGTTTTTTATTTCTTTTTTTTAATATATAAAAAATCTCATATATAATATTTAAATGATTATTTGTCAATATATCATCTCTTATATAAATCATATTATTATTTTCATGTTAATTCTTAAATATAGAAATAAATCATTTGTTACTAATTATTAATCTAATTTAATTTATATACAAATTATAAATTATCAGAGAATGTTCGCAGTATAATTTAGATTCATCCAATTCAAAAATAATAAGATGTAGAAAATTGTTTTTTCGTGTATATATATATACGAAGTTATTTGCTACTTACGTTATGTTTAGTAGCAATGAACTTTGATGATTAGTAATGAATTTGTTTCATTTTGTGCATTCTTCTGTGTTTGAGTTTTGATATATATAAAAAATCAAATAAAAAAATTAAAAAAAAAGAAAAAGAACGGGGGATTACCTGAGAACGGGAGAAACAAACAGTGTGTAGGTTCAACAAAATGAGGAGAAGTTCTCACTGATCTCTGCACATACCATCAACAACAAACTTAAATTAATTCATTGATATAAAAAAACAAAGTAACAAAAGAAAATAGCCTGCATAATGGAGGTAGTACCCTTTCACCGAGCAACACTCACAACACTCACAGTACCCTCTCACTCAAACGTCCCTTATTATAACAACTTGTAACATTGCACTCTTCCAATAATAAATTGACACGTCATTATATACTACACTCTCCACTACTCTATTGTCTACTATAAAATTTTACAAATAAAATTACTTAACTAACTTCGTCTTATTTTAAAAAGCATAATGTTTTTATTTTCTTTTTTTAATATATAAAAAATCTCATATATAATATTTAAATGATTATTTGTCAATATATCATCTCTTATATAAATCATTATTATTATTTCATGTTAATTCTATAAATAAATCATTTTTAAGAAATCATTTGTTACTAATTATTAATCTAATTTAATTTTATACAAATTATAAATTATCAGAGAATGTTCGCAGTATAATTTAGATTCATCCAATTCCAAAAATAATAAGATGTAGAAAATTGTTTTTTCGTGTATATATATATACGAAGTTATTTGCTACTTACGTTATGTTTAGTAGCAATGAACTTTGATGATTAGTAATGAATTTGTTTCATTTTGTGCATTCTTCTGTGTTTGAGTTTTGATATATATAAAAAATCAAATAAAAAATTTAAAAAAAAGAAAAAGAACGGGGGATTACCTGAGAACGGGAGAAACAAACAGTGTGTAGGTTCAACAAAATGAGGAGAAGTTCTCACTGATCTCTGCACATACCATCAACAACAAACTTAAATTAATTCATTGATATAAAAAAAAAAGTAACAAAAGAAAATAGCCTGCATAATGGAGGTAGTACCCTTTCACCCAGCAACACTCACAACACTCACAGTACCCTCTCACTCAAACGTCCCTTATTATAACAACTTGTAACATTGCACTCTTCCAATAATAAATTGACACGTCATTATATACTACACTCTCCACTACTCTATTGTCTACTATAAAATTTTACAAATAAAATTACTTAACTAACTTCGTCTTATTTTAAAAAGCATAATGTTTTTTATTTTCTTTTTTTTAATATATAAAAAATCTCATATATAATATTTAAATGATTATTTGTCAATATATCATCTCTTATATAAATCATATTATTATTTTCATGTTAATTCTATAAATAAATCATTTTTAAGAAATCATTTGTTACTAATTATTAATCTAATTTAATTTTATACAAATTATAAATTATCAGAGAATGTTCGCAGTATAATTTAGATTCATCCAATTCCAAAAATAATAAGATGTAGAAAATTGTTTTTTCGTGTATATATATATACGAAGTTATTTGCTACTTACGTTATGTTAGTAGCAATGAACTTTGATGATTAGTAATGAATTTGTTTCATTTTGTGCATTCTTCTGTGTTTGAGTTTTGATATATATAAAAAATCAAATAAAAAAATTTAAAAAAAAGAAAAAGAACGGGGGATTACCTGAGAACGGGAGAAACAAACAGTGTGTAGGTTCAACAAAATGAGGAGAAGTTCTCACTGATCTCTGCACATACCATCAACAACAAACTTAAATTAATTCATTGATATAAAAAAACAAAGTAACAAAAGAAAATAGCCTGCATAATGGAGGTAGTACCCTTTCCCAGCAACACTCACAACACTCACAGTACCCTCTCACTCAAACGTCCCTTATTATAACAACTTGTAACATTGCACTCTTCCAATAATAAATTGACACGTCATTATATACTACACTCTCCACTACTCTATTGTCTACTATAAAATTTTACAAATAAAATTACTTAACTAACTTCGTCTTATTTTAAAAAGCATAATGTTTTTATTTTCTTTTTTTTAATATATAAAAAATCTCATATATAATATTTAAATGATTATTTGTTAATATATCATCTCTTATATAAATCATATTATTATTTTCATGTTAATTCTATAAATAAATCATTTTTAAGAAATCATTTGTTACTAATTATTAATCTAATTTAATTTTATACAAATTATAAATTATCAGAGAATGTTCGCAGTATAATTTAGATTCATCCAATTCCAAAAATAATAAGATGTAGAAAATTGTTTTTTCGTGTATATATATATACGAAGTTATTTGCTACTTACGTTATGTTTGTAGCAATGAACTTTGATGATTAGTAATGAATTTGTTTCATTTTGTGCATTCTTCTGTGTTTGAGTTTTGATATATATAAAAAATCAAATAAAAAAATTTAAAAAAAAGAAAAAGAACGGGGGATTACCTGAGAACGGGAGAAACAAACAGTGTGTAGGTTCAACAAAATGAGGAGAAGTTCTCACTGATCTCTGCACATACCATCAACAACAAACTTAAATTAATTCATTGATATAAAAAAACAAAGTAACAAAAGAAAATAGCCTGCATAATGGAGGTAGTACCCTTTCACCCAGCAACACTCACAACACTCACAGTACCCTCTCACTCAAACGTCCCTTATTATAACAACTTGTAACATTGCACTCTTCCAATAATAAATTGACACGTCATTATATACTACACTCTCTCCACTACTATTGTCTACTATAAAATTTTACAAATAAAATTACTTAACTAACTTCGTCTTATTTTAAAAAGCATAATGTTTTTTTTTTTTTCTTTTTTTTAATATATAAAAAATCTCATATATAATATTTAAATGATTATTTGTCAATATATCATCTCTTATATAAATCATATTATTATTTTCATGTTAATTCTATAAATAAATCATTTTTAAGAAATCATTTGTTACTAATTATTAATCTAATTTACATTTATACAAATTATAAATTATCAGAGAATGTTCGCAGTATAATTTAGATTCATCCAATTCCAAAAATAATAAGATGTAGAAAATTGTTTTTTCGTGTATATATATATACGAAGTTATTTGCTACTTACGTTATGTTTAGTAGCAATGAACTTTGATGATTAGTAATGAATTTGTTTCATTTTGTGCATTCTTCTGTGTTTGAGTTTTGATATATATAAAAAATCAAATAAAAAAATTTAAAAAAAAGAAAAAGAACGGGGGATTACCTGAGAACGGGAGAAACAAACAGTGTGTAGGTTCAACAAAATGAGGAGAAGTTCTCACTGATCTCTGCACATACCATCGACAACAAACTTAAATTAATTCATTAATACAAAAAAACAAAGTAACAAAAGAAAATAGCCTGCATAATGGAGGTAGTACCCTTTCACCGAGCAACACTCACAACACTCACAGTACCCTCTCACTCAAACGTCCCTTATTATAACAACTTGTAACATTACACTCTTCCAATAATAAATTGACACGTCATTATATACTACACTCTCCACTACTCTATTGTCTACTATAAAATTTACAAATAAAATTACTTAACTAACTTCGTCTTATTTAAAAAGCATAATGTTTATTTTCTTTTTTTAATATATAAAAAATCTCATATATAATATTTAAATGATTATTTGTCAATATATCATCTCTTATATAAATTATTATTATTTTCATGTTAATTCTATAAATAAATCATTTTTAAGAAATCATTTGTTACTAATTATTAATCTAATTTAATTTATACAAATTATAAATTATCAGAGAATGTTCGCAGTATAATTTAGATTCATCCAATTCCAAAATAATAAGATGTAGAAAATTGTTTTCGTGGTATATATATATATATACGAAGTTATTTGCTACTTACGTTATGTTTAGTAGCAATGAACTTTGATGATTAGTAATGAATTTGTTTCATTTTGTGCATTCTTCTGTGTTTGAGTTTTGATATATATAAAAAATCAAATAAAAAAATTAAAAAAAGAAAAAGAACGGGGGATTACCTGAGAACGGGAGAAACAAACAGTGTGTAGGTTCAACAAAATGAGGAGAAGTTCTCACTGATCTCTGCACATACCATCAACAACAAACTTAAATTAATTCATTGATATAAAAAAACAAAGTAACAAAAGAAAATAGCCTGCATAATGGAGGTAGTACCCTTTCACCGAGCAACACTCACAACACTCACAGTACCCTCTCACTCAAACGTCCCTTATTATAACAACTTGTAACATTGCACTCTTCCAATAATAAATTGACACGTCATTATATACTACACTCTCCACTACTCTATTGTCTACTATAAAATTTTACAAATAAAATTACTTAACTAACTTCGTCTTATTTTAAAAAGCATAATGTTTTTTATTTTCTTTTTTTTAATATATAAAAAATCTCATATATAATATTTAAATGATTATTTGTCAATATATCATCTCTTATATAAATCATATTATTATTTTCATGTTAATTCTATAAATAAATCATTTTTAAGAAATCATTTGTTACTAATTATTAATCTAATTTAATTTTATACAAATTATAAATTATCAGAGAATGTTCGCAGTATAATTTAGATTCATCCAATTCCAAAAATAATAAGATGTAGAAAATTGTTTTTTCGTGTATATATATATATATATACGAAGTTATTTGCTACTTACGTTATGTTTAGTAGCAATGAACTTTGATGATTAGTAATGAATTTGTTTCATTTTGTGCATTCTTCTGTGTTTGAGTTTTGATATATATAAAAAATCAAATAAAAAAATTTAAAAAAAAGAAAAAGAACGGGGGATTACCTGAGAACGGGAGAAACAAACAGTGTGTAGGTTCAACAAAATGAGGAGAAGTTCTCACTGATCTCTGCACATACCATCAACAACAAACTTAAATTAATTCATTGATATAAAAAAACAAAGTAATAAGAAAATAGCCTGCATAATGGAGGTAGTACCCTTTCACCGAGCAACACTCACAACACTCACAGTACCCTCTCACTCAAACGTCCCTTATTATAACAACTTGTAACATTGCACTCTTCCAATAATAAATTGACACGTCATTATATACTACACTCTCCACTACTCTATTGTCTACTATAAAATTTTACAAATAAAATTACTTAACTAACTTCGTCTTATTTTAAAAAGCATAATGTTTTTTATTTTCTTTTTTTTAATATATAAAAAATCTCATATATAATATTTAAATGATTATTTGTCAATATATCATCTCTTATATAAATCATATTATTATTTTCATGTTAATTCTATAAATAAATCATTTTTAAGAAATCATTGTTACTAATTATTAATCTAATTTAATTTTATACAAATTATAAATTATCAGAGAATGTTCGCAGTATAATTTAGATTCATCCAATTCCAAAAATAATAAGATGTAGAAAATTGTTTTTTCGTGTATATATATATATATAGTATATATATATATATATACGAAGTTATTTGCTACTTACGTTATGTTTAGTAGCAATGAACTTTGATGATTAGTAATGAATTTGTTTCATTTTGTGCATTCTTCTGTGTTTGAGTTTTGATATATATAAAAAAATCAAATAAAAAAATTTAAAAAAAGAAAAAGAACGGGGGATTACCTGAGAACGGGAGAAACAAACAGTGTGTAGGTTCAACAAAATGAGGAGAAGTTCTCACTGATCTCTGCACATACCATCAACAACAAACTTAAATTAATTCATTAATATAAAAAACAAAGTAACAAAAGAAAATAGCCTGCATAATGGAGGTAGTACCCTTTCACCCAGCAACACTCACAACACTCACAGTACCCTCTCACTCAAACGTCCCTTATTATAACAACTTGTAACATTGCACTCTTCCAATAATAAATTGACACGTCATTATATACTACACTCTCCACTACTCTATTGTCTACTATAAAATTTTACAAATAAAATTACTTAACTAACTTCGTCTTATTTAAAAAGCATAATGTTTTTTATTTTCTTTTTTTTAAATATAAAAAATCTCATATATAATATTTAAATGATTATTTGTCAATATATCATCTCTTATATAAATCATATATTATTTTCATGTTAATTCTATAAATAAATCATTTTTAAGAAATCATTTGTTACTAATTATTAATCTAATTTAATTTATACAAATTATAAATTATCAGAGAATGTTCGCAGTATAATTTAGATTCATCCAATTCCAAAAATAATAAGATGTAGAAAATTTTTCGTTATAGGTATATATATATACGAAGTTATTGCTACTTACGTTATGTTTAGTAGCAATGAACTTTGATGATTAGTAATGAATTTGTTTCATTTGTGCATTCTTCTGTGTTGAGTTTGATATATATAAAAATCAAATAAAAAAATTTAAAAAAAGAAAAAGAAAGGGGGATTACCTGAGAACGGAGAAA
>NW_026113623.1:0-13724 GCF_024323335.1 Lathyrus oleraceus
TTAAACCTATAAATATTATTGAGTTGTGAGAATGATGAAAACATTGATTTTAAACCTATGAAATTTGATTGAGTTGTGGAAATGATTAAATGTTGAAGTTAAACCCATGAAATTTGATTGAATTTGTGAGAATGAAAAATGTTGTTGTTAAACTCATGAAATTCGATTGAATTATGTGAATGATGAAGATTTTGTTGTTAAACCCATAAGATTTGATTGAATTGTTTGAATGATGAAAATTTGTTGTTAAACCCATGAAATTTGATTGAATTGTGTCAATGATGAAAATGTTGTGTTAAACCCATGAAATTTGATTGATTGTGAGAATGATGAAAATGATGATGTTAAACCCATGAAATTTGATTGAATTGTGGGAATGATGAAAATGTTGATGTTAAACCCATGAAATTTGATTGAATTGTGGAATGATGAAAATGATGATGTGAAACCCACGAAATTTGATTGAATTATGTGAATGATAAAAAAATTTGTTTTTCAACCCACAAAATTGATTGAATTATGTGAATGATGAAGAATTTTCTTAAACCCATAAAACTTGATTGAATCTGGGGATGATGAAAAATTTGATGTTAAACCCAATGAAATTTGATTGAATTGTGTGAATGATGAAAATGTTGTTGTTAAACCCATGAAATTTGATTAAATCATGTGCATGATGAAAATGTTGTTGTCACACCTATGAAATTTGATTGAATTGTGGGAATGATGAAAACATTGTTTTAAACCTATGAAATTTGATTGAATTGTGGAAAAGATGAAATGTGATGTGAAACCATGAAATTTGATTGAATTGTGTGAATAATGAAAATGTTGATGCTAAACCCATGAATTTGATTGAATTGTGGGGATGATGAAAATGTTAATGTTAAACCCATGAAATTTGATTGAATTGTGTGAATGATAAAAATTTGTTGTTAAACCCATAAAATTTGATTGAATTATGGGAATGTTGAAAATGTTGTTAAACCCCTGAAATTTGATTGAATTGTAGGAATGATGAAAATAATGATGTAAACCCATGAAATTTGATTAAATTGTGGGAAGGATGAAAATGTTGATGTTAAACCTATGAAATTTGATTGAATTATGTGAATGATAAAAAAATTGTTGTTAACCCATAATATTTGATTGAATTGTCTGAATGATGAAGATTTTGTTGTTAAACCCATGAAATTTGATTGAATTGTGTGGAATGATGAAAATGTTGTTGTTAACCCATGAAATTTGATTGAATTGTGTGCCTAATGAAAATGTTATTGTTAAACCTATGAAATTTGATTGAGTTGTGGGAATGATGAAAACATTGTTTTAAACCTATGAAATTTGATTGAGTTGTGGAAATGATGAAATGTTGAAGTTAAACCCATGAAATTTGATTGAATTGTGTGAATAATGAAAATGTTGTTGTTAAACCATGAAATTCGATTGAATTATGTGAATGATGAAGATTTTGTTGTTAAACCCATAAGATTTGATTGAATTGTTGAATGATGAAATTTTGTTATTAAACCCATGAAATTTGATTGAATTGTGTCAATGATGAAAATGTTGTTGTTAAACCCATGAAATTTGATTGAGTTGTGAGAATGATGAAAATGATGATGTTAAACCCATGAAATTTGATTGAATTGTGGGAATGATGAAAATGTTGATGTTAAACCCATGAAATTTGATTGAATTGTGGGAATGATGAAAATGATGATGTGAAACCCACGAAATTTGATTGAATTATGTGAATGATAAAAAATTTGGTTTTCAACCCACAAAATTTGATTGAATTATGTGAATGATGAAGAATTTGTTCTTAAACCCATAAAACTTGATTGAATTCTGGGGATGATGAAAATTTTGATGTTAAACCCATGAAATTGATTGAATTGTGTGAATGATGAAAATGTTGTTGTTAAACCCATGAAATTTGATTAAATCATGTGCATGATGAAAATGTGTTGTCACACCTATGAAATTTGATTGAATTGTGGGATGATGAAAACATTGTTTTAAACCTATGAAATTGATTGAATTGTGGAAATGATGAAATGTTGATGTGAAACCCATGAAATTTGATTGAATGTGTGAATAATGAAAATGTTGATGCTAAACCCATGAAATTGATTGAATTGTGGGAATGATGAAAATGTTAATGTTAAACCCATGAAATTTGATTGAATTGTGTGAATGATAAAAAATTGTTGTTAAACCCATTAAATTTGATTGAATTATGTGCATAATGAAAATGTTGTGTTAAACCTATAAAATATGATTGAGTGTGAGAATGATGAAAACATTGATTTTAAACCTATGAAATTTGATTGAGTTGTGGAAATGATGAAATGTTGAAGTTAAACCCATGAAATTTGATTGAATTGTGTGAATAATGAAAATGTTGTTGTTAAACTCATGAAATTCGATTGAATTATGTGAATGATGAAGATTTTGTTGTTAAACCCATAAGATTTGATTGAATTGTTTGAATGATGAAAATTTTGTTGTTAAACCCATGAAATTTGATTGAATTGTGTCAATGATGAAAATGTTGTTGTTAAACCCATGAAATTTGATTGAGTTGTGAGAATGATGAAAATGATGATGTTAAACCCATGAAATTTGATTGAATTGTGGGAATGATGAAAATGTTGATGTTAAACCCATGAAATTTGATTGAATTGTGGGAATGATGAAAATGATGATGTGAAACCCACGAAATTTGATTGAATTATGTGAATGATAAAAAATTTGTTTTTCAACCCACAAAATTTGATTGAATTATGTGAATGATGAAGAATTTGTTCTTAAACCCATAAAACTTGATTGAATTCTGGGATGATAAAAATTTGATGTTAAACCAATGAAATTTGATTGAATTGTGTGAATGATGAAAATGTGTTGTTTAAACCCATGAAATTTGATTAAATCATGTGCATGATGAAAATGTTGTTGTCACACCTATGAAATTGATTGAATGTGGGAATGATGAAAACATTGTTTTTAAACTATGAAATTTGATTGAATTGTGGAAATGATGAAATGCTGATGTGAAACCCATGAAATTTGATTGAATTGTGTGAATAATGAAAATGTTGATGCTAAACCTATGAAATTTGATTGAATTGTGGGGATGATGAAAATGTTAATGTTAAACCCATGAAATTTGATTGAATTGTGTGAATGATATAAAAAATTGTTGTTAAACCCATAAAATTTGATTGAATTATGGGAATGTTGAAAATGTTGTTAAACCCCTGAAATTTGATTGAATGTAGGAATGATGAAAATAATGATGTTAAACCCATGAAATTTGATTAAATTGTGGGAAGGATGAAAATGTTGATGTTAAACCTATGAATTTGATTGAATTATGTGAATGATAAAAAAATTGTTGTTAACCCATAATATTTGATTGAATTGTCTGAATGATGAAGATTGTGTTAAACCCATGAAATTTGATTGAATTATGTGGATGATGAAAATGTTGTTGTTAAACCCATGAAATTTGATTGAATTGTGTGCATAATGAAAATGTTAATGTTAAACCTATGAAATTTGATTGAGTTGTGGGAATGATGAAAACATTGTTTTAAACCTATGAAATTGATTGAGTTGTGGAATGATGAAATGTTGAAGTTAAACCATGAAATTTGATTGAATTGTGTGAATAATGAAAATGTTGTTGTTAAACTCATGAAATTCGATTGAATTATGTGAATGATGAAGATTTTGTTGTTAAACCCATAAGATTTGATTGAATTGTTTGAATGATGAAAATTTTGTTATTAAACCCATGAAATTTGATTGAATTGTGTCAATGATGAAAATGTTGTTGTTAAACCCATGAAATTTGATTGAGTTGTGAGAATGATGAAAATGATGATGTTAAACCCATGAAATTGATTGAATTGTGGGAATGATGAAAATGTTGATGTTAAACCCATGAAATTTGATTGAATTGTGGGAATGATGAAAATGATGATGTGAAACCCACGAAATTTGATTGAATTATGTGAATGATAAAAAATTTGTTTTTCAACCCACAAAATTTGATTGAATTATGTGAATGATGAAGAATTGTTCTTAAACCCATAAACTTGATTGAATTCTGGGATGATAAAATTTTGATGTTAAACCAAGAAATTGATTGAATTGTGTGAATGATGAAAATGTTGTGTTAAACCCATGAAATTTGATTAAATCATGTGCATGATGAAATGTTGTGTGTCACACCTATGAAATTGATTGAATTGTGGGAATGATGAAAACATGTTTTTAAACCTATGAAATTTGATTGAATTGTGGAAATGATGAAATGCTGATGTGAAACCCATGAAATTTGATTGAATTGTGTGAATAATGAAAAGTTGATGCTAAACCCATGAAATTTGATTGAATTGTGGGGATGATGAAAATGTTAATGTTAAACCCATGAAATTTGATTGAATTGTGTGAATGATAAAAAAATTGTTGTTAAACCCATAAATTTGATTGAATTATGGAATGTTGAAAATGTTGTTAAACCCCTGAAATTTGATTGAATTGTAGGAATGATGAAAATAATGATGTTAAACCCATGAAATTTGATTAAATTGTGGGAAGGATGAAAATGTTGATGTTAAACCTATGAAATTTGATTGAATTATGTGAATGATAAAAAAATTGTGTTAACCCATAATATTTGATTGAATTGTCTGAATGATGAAGATTTGTTGTTAAACCCATGAAATTTGATTGAATAGTGGATGATGAAAATGTTGTTGTTAACCCATGAAATTTGATGAATGTGTGCCTAATGAAAATGTTAATGTTAAACCTATGAAATTTGATTGAGTTGTGGGAATGATGAAAACATTGTTTTAAACCTATGAAATTTGATTGAGTTGTGGAAATGATGAAATGTTGAAGTTAAACCCATGAAATTTGATTGAATTGTGTGAATAATGAAAATGTTGTTGTTAAACTCATGAAATTCGATTGAATTATGTGAATGATGAAGATTTTGTTGTTAAACCCTAAGATTTGATTGAATTGTTTGAATGATGAAAAATTTTGTTATTAAACCATGAAATTTGATTGAATTGTGTCAATGATGAAAATGTTGTTGTTAAACCCATGAAATTTGATTGAGTTGTGAGAATGATGAATGATGATGTTAAACCCATGAAATTTGATTGAATTTGTGGAATGATGAAAATGTTGATGTTAAACCCATGAAATTTGATTGAATTGTGGGAAATGATGAAAATGATGATGTGAAACCCACGAAATTTGATTGAATTATGTGAATGATAAAAAATTTGTTTTTCAACCACAAAATTTGATTGAATTATGTGAATGATGAAGAATTTGTTCTTAAACCCATAAAACTTGATTGAATTCTGGGGATGATGAAAATTTGATGTTAAACAATGAAATTTGATTGAATTGTGTGAATGATGAAAATGTTGTTGTTAAACCCATGAAATTTGATTAAATCAGTGCATGATGAAAATGTTGTTGTCACACCTATGAAATTTGATTGAATTGTGGGAATGATGAAAACATTGTTTTTAAACCTATGAAATTTGATTGAATTGTGGAAATGATGAAATGCTGATGTGAAACCATGAAATTTGATTGAATTGTGTGAATAATGAAAATGTTGATGCTAAACCCATGAAATTTGATTGAATTGTGGGGATGATGAAAATGTAATGTTAAACCCATGAAATTGATTGAATTGTGTGAATGATAAAAAAATTGTTGTTAAACCATAAATTTGATTGAATTATGGGAATGTTGAAAATGTTGTTAAACCCCTGAAATTTGATTGAATTGTAGGAATGATGAAAATAATGATGTTAAACCCATGAAATTTGATTAAATTGTGGGAAGGATGAAAATGTTGATGTTAAACCTATGAAATTTGATTGAATTATGAATGATAAAAAAATTGTTGTTAACCCATAATATTGATTGAATTGTCTGAATGATGAAGATTTTGTTAAAACCCATGAAATTTGATTGAATTATGTGGAATGATGAAAATGTGTTGTAAACCCATGAAATTTGATTGAATTGTGTGCCTAATGAAAATGTAATGTTAAACCTATGAAATTTGATTGAGTTGTGGGAATGATGAAACATTGTTTTTAAACCTATGAAATTTGATTGAGTTGTGGAAATGATGAAATGTTGAAGTTAAACCCATGAAATTTGATTGAATTGTGTGAATAATGAAAATGTTGTTGTTAAACTCATGAAATTCGATTGAATTATGTGAATGATGAAGATTTTGTTGTTAAACCCATAAGATTTGATTGAATTGTTTGAATGATGAAAATTTTGTTATTAAACCCATGAAATTTGATTGAATTGTGTCAATGATGAAAATGTTGTTGTTAAACCCATGAAATTTGATTGAGTTGTGAGAATGATGAAAATGATGATGTTAAACCCATGAAATTTGATTGAATTGTGGGAATGATGAAAATGTTGATGTTAAACCCATGAAATTTGATTGAATTGTGGGAATGATGAAAATGATGATGTGAAACCCACGAAATTTGATTGAATTATGTGAATGATAAAAAATTTGTTTTTCAACCCACAAAATTTGATTGAATTATGTGAATGATGAAGAATTTGTTCTTAAACCCATAAAACTTGATTGAATTCTGGGGATGATAAAAATTTTGATGTTAAACCAATGAAATTTGATTGAATTGTGTGAATGATGAAAATGTTGTTGTTAAACCCATGAAATTTGATTAAATCATGTGCATGATGAAAATGTTGTTGTCACACCTATGAAATTTGATTGAATTGTGGGAATGATGAAAACATTGTTTTTAAACCTATGAAATTTGATTGAATTGTGGAAATGATGAAATGCTGATGTGAAACCCATGAAATTTGATTGAATTGTGTGAATAATGAAAATGTTGATGCTAAACCCATGAAATTTGATTGAATTGTGGGGATGATGAAAATGTTAATGTTAAACCCATGAAATTTGATTGAATTGTGTGAATGATAAAAAATTTGTTGTTAAACCCATAAAATTTGATTGAATTATGGGAATGTTGAAAATGTTGTTAAACCCCTGAAATTTGATTGAATTGTAGGAATGATGAAAATAATGATGTTAAACCCATGAAATTTGATTAAATTGTGGGAAGGATGAAAATGTTGATGTTAAACCTATGAAATTTGATTGAATTATGTGAATGATAAAAAAATGTTGTTAACCCATAATATTTGATTGAATTGTCTGAATGATGAAGATTTGTTGTTAAACCCATGAAATTTGATTGAATTATGTGATGATGAAAATGTTGGTTAAACCCATGAAATTTGATTGAATTGTGTGCATAATGAAAATGTTAATGTTAAACCTATGAAATTTGATTGAGTTGTGGAATGATGAAAACATTGTTTTTAAACCTATGAAATTTGATTGAGTTGTGGAAATGATGAAATGTTGAAGTTAAACCCATGAAATTTGATTGAATTGTGTGAATAATGAAAATGTTGTTGTTAAACTCATGAAATTCGATTGAATTATGTGAATGATGAAGATTTTGTTGTTAAACCCATAAGATTTGATTGAATTGTTTGAATGATGAAAATTTTGTTGTTAAACCCATGAAATTTGATTGAATTGTGTCAATGATGAAAATGTTGTTGTTAAACCCATGAAATTTGATTGAGTTGTGAGAATGATGAAAATGATGATGTTAAACCCATGAAATTTGATTGAATTGTGGGAATGATGAAAATGTTGATGTTAAACCCATGAAATTTGATTGAATTGTGGGAATGATGAAAATGATGATGTGAAACCCACGAAATTTGATTGAATTATGTGAATGATAAAAAATTTGTTTTTCAACCCACAAAATTTGATTGAATTATGTGAATGATGAAGAATTTGTTCTTAAACCCATAAAACTTGATTGAATTCTGGGGATGATGAAAATTTTGATGTTAAACCAATGAAATTTGATTGAATTGTGTGAATGATGAAAATGTTGTTGTTAAACCCATGAAATTTGATTAAATCATGTGCATGATGAAAATGTTGTTGTCACACCTATGAAATTTGATTGAATTGTGGGAATGATGAAAACATTGTTTTTAAACCTATGAAATTTGATTGAATTGTGGAAATGATGAAATGCTGATGTGAAACCCATGAAATTTGATTGAATTGTGTGAATAATGAAAATGTTGATGCTAAACCCATGAAATTTGATTGAATTGTGGGGATGATGAAAATGTTAATGTTAAACCCATGAAATTTGATTGAATTGTGTGAATGATAAAAAATTTGTTGTTAAACCCATAAAATTTGATTGAATTATGGGAATGTTGAAAATGTTGTTAAACCCCTGAAATTTGATTGAATTGTAGGAATGATGAAAATAATGATGTTAAACCCATGAAATTTGATTAAATTGTGGGAAGGATGAAAATGTTGATGTTAAACCTATGAAATTTGATTGAATTATGTGAATGATAAAAAAATTGTTGTTAACCCATAATATTTGATTGAATTGTCTGAATGATGAAGATTTTGTTGTTAAACCCATGAAATTTGATTGAATTATGTGGATGATGAAAATGTTGTTGTTAAACCCATGAAATTTGATTGAATTGTGTGCCTAATGAAAATGTTAATGTTAAACCTATGAAATTTGATTGAGTTGTGGGAATGATGAAAACATTGTTTTTAAACCTATGAAATTTGATTGAGTTGTGGAAATGATGAAATGTTGAAGTTAAACCCATGAAATTTGATTGAATTGTGTGAATAATGAAAATGTTGTTGTTAAACTCATGAAATTCGATTGAATTATGTGAATGATGAAGATTTTGTTGTTAAACCCATAAGATTTGATTGAATTGTTTGAATGATGAAAATTTTGTTATTAAACCCATGAAATTTGATTGAATTGTGTCAATGATGAAAATGTTGTTGTTAAACCCATGAAATTTGATTGAGTTGTGAGAATGATGAAAATGATGATGTTAAACCCATGAAATTTGATTGAATTGTGGGAATGATGAAAATGTTGATGTTAAACCCATGAAATTTGATTGAATTGTGGGAATGATGAAAATGATGATGTGAAACCCACGAAATTTGATTGAATTATGTGAATGATAAAAAAATTTGTTTTTCAACCCACAAAATTTGATTGAATTATGTGAATGATGAAGAATTTGTTCTTAAACCCATAAAACTTGATTGAATTCTGGGGATGATGAAAATTTTGATGTTAAACCAATGAAATTTGATTGAATTGTGTGAATGATGAAAATGTTGTTGTTAAACCCATGAAATTTGATTAAATCATGTGCATGATGAAAATGTTGTTGTCACACCTATGAAATTTGATTGAATTGTGGGAATGATGAAAACATTGTTTTTAAACCTATGAAATTTGATTGAATTGTGGAAATGATGAAATGTTGATGTGAAACCCATGAAATTTGATTGAATTGTGTGAATAATGAAAATGTTGATGCTAAACCCATGAAATTTGATTGAATTGTGGGAATGATGAAAATGTTAATGTTAAACCCATGAAATTTGATTGAATTGTGTGAATGATAAAAAAATTGTTGTTAAACCCATTAAATTTGATTGAATTATGTGCATAATGAAAATGTTGTTGTTAAACCTATAAAATATTATTGAGTTGTGAGAATGATGAAAACATTGATTTTAAACCTATGAAATTTGATTGAGTTGTGGAAATGATGAAATGTTGAAGTTAAACCCATGAAATTTGATTGAATTGTGTGAATAATGAAAATGTTGTTGTTAAACTCATGAAATTCGATTGAATTATGTGAATGATGAAGATTTTGTTGTTAAACCCATAAGATTTGATTGAATTGTTTGAATGATGAAAATTTTGTTGTTAAACCCATGAAATTTGATTGAATTGTGTCAATGATGAAAATGTTGTTGTTAAACCCATGAAATTTGATTGAGTTGTGAGAATGATGAAAATGATGATGTTAAACCCATGAAATTTGATTGAATTGTGGGAATGATGAAAATGTTGATGTTAAACCCATGAAATTTGATTGAATTGTGGGAATGATGAAAATGATGATGTGAAACCCACGAAATTTGATTGAATTATGTGAATGATAAAAAATTTGTTTTTCAACCCACAAAATTTGATTGAATTATGTGAATGATGAAGAATTTGTTCTTAAACCCATAAAACTTGATTGAATTCTGGGGATGATGAAAATTTTGATGTTAAACCAATGAAATTTGATTGAATTGTGTGAATGATGAAAATGTTGTTGTTAAACCCATGAAATTTGATTAAATCATGTGCATGATGAAAATGTTGTTGTCACACCTATGAAATTTGATTGAATTGTGGGAATGATGAAAACATTGTTTTTAAACCTATGAAATTTGATTGAATTGTGGAAATGATGAAATGCTGATGTGAAACCCATGAAATTTGATTGAATTGTGTGAATAATGAAAATGTTGATGCTAAACCATGAAATTTGATTGAATTGTGGGGATGATGAAAATGTTAATGTTAAACCATGAAATTTGATTGAATTGTGTGAATGATAAAAAATTGTTGTTAAACCCATAAAATTTGATTGAATTATGGGAATGTTGAAAATGTTGTTAAACCTGAAATTTGATTGAATTGTAGGAATGATGAAAATAATGATGTTAAACCCATGAAATTTGATTAAATTGTGGGAAGGATGAAAATGTTGATGTTAAACCTATGAAATTTGATTGAATTATGTGAATGATAAAAAAATTGTTGTTAACCCATAATATTTGATTGAATTGTCTGAATGATGAAGATTTTGTTGTTAAACCCATGAAATTTGATTGAATTATGTGGATGATGAAAATGTTGTTGTTAAACCCATGAAATTTGATTGAATTGTGTGCCTAATGAAAATGTTAATGTTAAACCTATGAAATTTGATTGAGTTGTGGGAATGATGAAAACATTGTTTTTAAACCTATGAAATTTGATTGAGTTGTGGAAATGATGAAATGTTGAAGTTAAACCCATGAAATTTGATTGAATTGTGTGAATAATGAAAATGTTGTTGTTAAACTCATGAAATTCGATTGAATTATGTGAATGATGAAGATTTTGTTGTTAAACCCATAAGATTTGATTGAATTGTTTGAATGATGAAAATTTTGTTATTAAACCCATGAAATTTGATTGAATTGTGTCAATGATGAAAATGTTGTTGTTAAACCCATGAAATTTGATTGAGTTGTGAGAATGATGAAAATGATGATGTTAAACCCATGAAATTTGATTGAATTGTGGGAATGATGAAAATGTTGATGTTAAACCCATGAAATTTGATTGAATTGTGGGAATGATGAAAATGATGATGTGAAACCCACGAAATTTGATTGAATTATGTGAATGATAAAAAAATTTGTTTTTCAACCCACAAAATTTGATTGAATTATGTGAATGATGAAGAATTTGTTCTTAAACCCATAAAACTTGATTGAATTCTGGGGATGATGAAAATTTTGATGTTAAACCAATGAAATTGATTGAATTGGTGATGATGAAAATGTTGTTGTTAAACCCATGAAATTTGATTAAATCATGTGCATGATGAAATGTTGTGTCACAACCTATGAAATTTGATTGAATTGTGGAATGATGAAAAATTGTTTTAAACCTATGAATTTGATTGAATTGTGGAATGATGAAATGTTGATGTGAACCCATGAAATTTGATTGAATTGTGTGAATAATGAAATGTTGATGCTAAACCCATGAAATTTGATTGAATTGTGGGAATGATGAAATGTAATGTTAAACCATGAAATTTGATTGAATTGTGTGAATGATAAAAAAAGTTGTTTAAACCCATTAAATTGATTGAATTATGTGCATAATGAAAATGTTGTTGTTAAACCTATAAAATATTATTGAGTTGTGAGAATGATGAAAACATTGTTTTAAACCTATGAAATTTGATTGAGTGTGGAAATGATGAAATGTTGAAGTTAAACCCATGAAATTTGATTGAATTGTGTGAATAATGAAAATGTTGTTGTTAAACTCATGAAATTCGATTGAATTATGTGAATGATGAAGATTTTGTTGTTAAACCCATAAGATTTGATTGAATTGTTTGAATGATAAAATTTTGTTGTTAAACCCATGAATTTGATTGAATTGTTCAATGATGAAAATGTTGTTGTTAAACCCATGAATTTGATTGAGTTGTGAGAATGATGAAAATGATGATGTTAACCCATGAAATTTGATTGAATTGTGGGAATGATGAAATGTTGATGTTAAACCCATGAAATTTGATTGAATTGTGGGAATGATGAAAATGATGATGTGAAACCCACAAATTTGATTGAATTATGTGAATGATAAAAAATTTGTTTTTCAACCACAAAATTTGATTGAATTATGTGAATGATGAAGAATTTGTTCTTAAACCCATAAACTTGATTGAATTCTGGGATGATGAAATTTTGATGTTAAACCAATGAAATTTGATTGAATTGTGTGAATGATGAAAATGTTTTGTTAACCCATGAAATTTGATTAAATCATGTGCATGATGAAAATGTTGTTGTCACACCTATGAAATTTGATTGAATTGTGGGAATGATGAAAACATTGTTTTTAAACCTTGAAATTTGATTGAATTGTGGAATGATGAATGTTGATGTGAAACCCATGAATTTGATTGAATTGTGTGAATAATGAAAATGTTGATGCTAAACCCATGAATTTGATTGAATTGTGGGGATGATGAATGTTAATGTTAAACCCATGAAATTTTGATTGAATTGTGTGAATGATAAAAAATTGTTGTTAAACCCATAAAATTTGATTGAATTATGGGAATGTTGAAAATGTTGTTAAACCCCTGAAATTTGATTGAATTGTAGGAATGATGAAAATAATGATGTTAAACCCATGAAATTTGATTAAATTGTGGGAAGGATGAAAATGTTGATGTTAAACTATGAAATTTGATTGAATTATGTGAATGATAAAAAAATTGTTGTTAACCCATAATATTTGATTGAATTGTCTGAATGATAAGATTTTTGTTTTAAACCCATGAAATTTGATTGAATTGTGTGAATGATGAAAATCTTGTTGTTAAACCCATTAAATTTGATTGAATTATGTGCATAATGAAAATGTTGTTGTTAAACCTATAAAATTTGATTGAGTTGTGGGAATGATGAAAACATTGTTTTTAAACCTATGAAATTTGATTGATTTGTGGAATGATGAAATGTTGAAGTTAAACCCATGAAATTTGATTGAATTGTGTGAATAATGAAAATGTTGTTGTTAACCCATGAAATTGATTGAATTATGTGAATGATGAAGATTTTGTTGTTAAACCCATAAGATTTGATTGAATTGTTTGAATGATGAAATTTTGTTGTTAAACCCATGAAATTTGATTGAATTGGTCAATGATGAAAATGTTGTTGTTAAACCCATGAAATTTGATTGAATTGTGAGAATATGAAAATGATGATGTTAAACCCATGAAATTTGATTGAATTGTGTGAATGATGAAAATGTTTTGTTAAACCCATGAAATTTGATTGAATTGTGAGAATGATGAAAATGATGATGTTAAACCCATCAAATTTGATTGAATTGTGGGAATGATGAAAATGTTGATGTTAAACCCATGAAATT
>NW_026113624.1:0-12500 GCF_024323335.1 Lathyrus oleraceus
AAAATAAACCAAATAAAAGGAAAAATCAAAAAATAGAAATAACGTGGACCACTTGATCTCCTTCTTTAATTGAGGTGGCAGATCAAGTGGCTGCTAGCGCGCTTTCCACCATAGTCACGAGTCAATACATAACACAAGTGGTAATCCGACCAACGCGCAAGATTAGATCATTTCAAATGGATCATAGGCTCTAATGACTGCCAACTCACCACCGGAGCCAAAGCTCCGGTCTCCTTCTCCGGTGAGCCTCACCGGACTGGTTCAGTCACAACCATCACCAAAATTAAAAACAAGGACATAAATTTAAAGTAAAATGCCACTGAGCTCGAATCTGGCCCTTCGTTTATCCTAACTCCAAATATATTGAGAGATACAAGGAGTTGAAATTTGAGGTGCACAATCTGAGTTGCTTTGATTTGACCTCAAAGCAACTCAATTTTGTTGCTACATTGGTAGGACTTCAGACAACCAAAAATCCAAGAGAATTATGAAGAATTGAGTGAGAATCAAAGAGTTGAAATTTTCTGGAAAATACCTTCAATGCAGGTCTGAATTCGATTGATCTTGCTCTTGCTTGTGCTTGATTTTTGCTCAGAACACTTGGAGGAGTAGAATTGAATGACCAAAAGGTTCAGGATCCTTGGAGATTCGAATCTCAAAACAGTGAGATTCAACCTCAATTTCCAATGGAATTATCAAGATTATCCTCTAAAGTGAAAGGGTTTAAGGGTTTGAAGGTTTGAAGCAAAGCTGGCGCGCAGGGTCCATAATTCTGAGCATATATGGCTCTATTTATAGCCAAATGGTTTTAATATTTGCACACTTGAAATGGAATCCAAAAACAGCAATGTGTAATGCATGAGTGCATGGGCGTGCACAGGCCCATGAAATCACTTCTTCTGATCCATAATTGGGTACAAACAAGTTTGAGATCTGTTGGAATGCAAGGCAATGGTGTATGGAATGTTCAAGTTCAATCTTGCCAAATGATGATGCAATGTTCAGCATGCGCAACCCATTTAAATATTGTCCAAAATGAATGAAATTGGACTTTTTGGAAAGGTTAGATCAATAGGAACAACTTTCATGTTGGACACTTTTTCATTTGAATCTTGGATCATGATGAATTTTTAGGGGGAAGTTGGGAAAATCAAACATGTCAAAAAAAAAATCTAAGTGTCAAGCCATATGTTCACTTATTCCACCTTGGCTAACTTTTTGTATGAGCTTCAAATGAGAAAATTCCTTCATAAAAGTTACACTCTTTCAAATCCTTCAAAATGGTCATAAATTTGACCTTATTTGGATTTAATATGAAGGGTTTATTCAGTTTTGAATTTGAGGAAAATCACTTGTTCAATGGCATTGGTCCAAAATGACCTATAATGTATCCTCATATCACATGCACATAAAAGTTGAATTAGCTCTTCCTCCAAACATAAAGTTTAATTAGACATCTTAAATTGACTGTGAAACTTGGAAATCTTTCATCTCATAAAAATTGAGCAAGTTATGGCCTTGGGAAGTTGACCTCCAAATTAGGGTTTAGACAAAATGACCTATAATCCTTCACCATAGAAAATGACTTTGCAATAAAAAATAGCTTTATACTTCAACATGAAAGTTATTTTAATGTCATTTAGAGTAACTTTTCTCTTGGAATCATTTTCATATGACACAAAGTGTAGGAGATAGGGTCTAGGGAACCCCAGTTTTAATTAGATGAATTCCTCAGGTCAACCACCATAAACCAACTTGCTAGCTTGCAATTATCTTGACTTTTGGGACCTAAGGGAGATCACATATGCATAAGATGATGAAATTTGAAGTATCCCTTGAAAAATTGATTAATTGTTGAATAAGCTTGGTGAAGAAGTTACACAAGATACCCAGATGAACTAGGGTTTCCAAGGAAAACCAATTCCAAACTCTTGATGAACTCTTGATCAAAATAACATGTGAAGATCATGGGGATTCATATATAATATCTAGATACATAGTAGACCAATTCTTGATTGAGCTCCTTGCATTGAGGGTCGTTAAACCCTAGATATGAGCTTGATGAATCAAAGGTGAGCACATGGCCCTTCATACAAAAGAGTTAGTGCATACAAAGACATATTTTTGGTATTTTGGTTAGTAAAGATGATAAAATACAAAGTATGATACAATCATATGATTCTTGGTGATCTCTCCCAATGCAAAACCAATGAATGAGGGGTAAGGGGGGTGCCAAGTTGTGATCCCAATGCCAATGCATGTGATGAGATAGCATGAGGGATCTTAGGGTCAAATTGGGGTCTTACAAATGCCCTTATTAAGGACATTCTAACTGAGAAGATGAAGGTTAAAATCTTCGCATCAACTCGGTATAATGGGCTTAAATAACAACATATAGAAACAAATTTTGGTCCCTAAGAGACCTCATGATGCATATGATATCAATGTTAAAATAAATCTTTGTGGGGAAATGATTGCCGTAAAGGAAAAGAATCTGGAGAGACTGAAAGTCCGCAGGAGCATTATGCATTCCATAAGGAAATTCACTGGGGAGACAAAGACTCTAAGGGGATAAAAAGGTTGTGCGTAGGCCGGGCTACGACTTAAAACTGTTGGGGGACTAGAGGGATTCCATTAGAATAAGTCAATGGAAAGACTCAGTCGGGGAAAGAAGGACATCTGCGGGGGGAAGCGAGTAGATCAGAGCAAAAGATGAAATACCCGAGCCAAGCAGGAAACAACGATTTCACTAAGGAAATACGCACTCAAGCTCAACTGGAGAAGAAAAGATCTTCAACACAGGAGGAGCAGAAATATATTATCCATTACCAGTTACTAGGTAAGGAGATAACAAAATCTGACAGGGAGGACATCTGTTACCGGTTAGGGTAAACATATCAAGGATGACTCGCTGAAGGCACCAGGAGGCGTATTCATTACCGGTTACTAGGTAAGAAATAAAACTGCCAGGAAAAGCCGAAAATAGGATTTACAACTACCAGTCACTAGGCAGAAGACCAAAGGGAGAGAATATTTGTCACTGGTTAAAGTGAACATATCAAGGCTAGACTCAAAGGAAAGAAAATCTGTCATCGATTGAGATGAACATATCAAGGATAGACTTGCCTGGGGATGTTAAGGAGGATATCTATCATCGGTTAGGATGAACATATCAAGGATAAACCGCTTGAACAAAGTAGGAATTACATTTATCAGATGCTGGATAGAATACCAAAAAGAGGAATATCCGTCACCGGTTAGGATGAACATATCAAGGATAGACTCGCGGGGAGAGAAATAGGAATTATATCTATCGGTTACTGGATAGAAAACCAAAAAGAGAATATCTGTCACCGGTTAGATGAACATATCAAGGATAAACTCTATAAAAGAGGAGAAAAGCAGGATTTACAACTACCGACTACTGGGCAGAAGACCGCAAAGAGAAGGAAACCTGTCACCGATTAGGATGAACATATCAAGGATTAACTCTTTGGGGGATGAAATAGGGATTACAACTACCTTTTTACTGGGTAGAATACCAAAAAGAGAAATCTGTCACCGGTAGGGTGAACATATCAAGGATAAACTCAAACCAGGGGAAGGAAATATCTGTCATCGGTTAGGATGAACATATCAAGGATATACTTCCTGGGAAACGTAAAAACGAATTCGCTGGGAGAAAAAAGGGGTTACTCCTGTCGGGTATTGGACAAAAGTAACAAACCGCAAACTAAGAAGAATATTACCAGTTACTGGGTAATAGACTCTTAGAGGACCCAGGGCATCTATCTAGGTAAGATATAGAAAGAAACGGTTAATCAAGACTCAACCCAATAAGGATATAACTCAAGGGGAGTGGTTCCATCCAGATAATCAACTGGGGAGGAAACTGAAATAATAATCATCCATGAGGAAATAACTCAGTGGGGAAAAATGAGAAAGGTTAAAGTCTTTCTGCTTAAGGGGATGACGCTCTACAATTGAAGGAGGACAGACACACCAAACCTGCATGAGGATAAAGTACCACCATAACAAAGAGTTAATGAATCACAAAGTCTAATGATGCAATCATGAAATTTCTGAATGTATATGTATATGCATATGTATATGTATATGCGATGATTATGCTGACAAAATGATCGCAAAAGATACAAATGTCATTGATTTGAATCATCGATACAATTCTTGGCCAATCCACACAGAGGAAAACAAGTGCTGGAGAAGAGATCAAACATCTCGAAGGCTCGACCCTGGCTGGGGAAGAAGGAGAGGACCTGCTGAGGAAATGCTATCAAGCCAACGGGGAATAACACAAATAGCTGCTCAGAATCAGGAGGAAACTCTGACTGGGGACAAATCTGATGGTGATTTACGGAGAAGCCAAAATTCTGTCGAAACCAAATACACTATTGAAATAGCGCGCCTACAACTCAAGGGAGGCCAACAAATTCGACTAGGAATGTCGATAAAACTCAGCTGGGGAAACCAACAAACATCGGATGCTGACATGCTGTCGGGGATGAAAGATATAGGTCACGCTAAATGCTTGGGTTGAACCAACAATGCTCCACATTTAGGGCTTACATGCTTTTCAAACCACTGTTGATATTCCTTTTAATGAAATCAATTGCTTTTAAAATAACTGCTTTTATAAGAAAACATGATTTTGTTTAAAAATTTAATTTTCAAAAATGATCACAATAAAATTTAAATCTATTTGGCTGAATAATAAATAAGAGTAGAAACAATTGGATAAAAACTCAACTTTATTTAATAGAATGGTAGTCTGTAAATGACAAGACTCCATAGATCTTTTTAAAAGTTGAAAAGTGGTAATTTATATGGAAAAGGGCTACATTGAATACAATGATCACTAATCCTTCTACCAACTTTTGATGTCCATTGTGCTCTTGGCGATGACTGGAGATGATGAATCAGAATTGACCGATTTGCTCAAGAATGTCTTCCAAACTAAAGATCGGCAGGATGTAGTTACTTGCCATAATCCCTAATTTTTGCATAAATTACCCCAAGGAGGGGTACTCAATTTATCGGGATAATTATTTTTCTATTTTTATGTCTCTAATTTTTTCCTGGATCGCCCTTTCGGGTTCAATCCACTGAGACACTCATTTTTTCCTAAGCCGCCCTTTCGGGTTTTCAACTTAGCGAGCTGTTCTTTTCTTTTTTAGGATAAGTATTTCTTGACTGCATCTGCATTCACAGAACGAGTGAACTCTTCACCATCCATAGTTGTAAGAATCAAAGCACCACCTGAAAAGGCTCTCTTAACAACATAAGGGCCTTCATAATTAGGAGTCCATTTACCCCTAGCATCTGGTTTAAAAGATAAAATCTTCTTGAGCACAAGGTCACCTTTTATGAACACACGAGGCCTGACCTTCTTATCGAAAGCTTTATTCATCCTCTGTTATTACAACTGGCCATGACACATGGCAGTCAACCTCTTCTCTTCGATCAAATTCAACTGGTCAAACCAGGTTTGACACCATTCAGCTTCAGTCAACTTGGCTTCCATCAAAACACGCAATGATGGGATCTCAACCTCTACGGGGAGCACAAATTCCATGCCATAAAACAGTGAGAAGGGGGTTGCCCATGTTGAAGTGTGGATGGATGTACGATACCCATGCAAAGCAAATGGGAGCATCTCATGCCAATCCTTATACGTCACAACCATTTTCTGAATGATCTTCTTGATGTTCTTATTTGCAGCTTCAACAACCCCATTCATCTTGGGTCTGTAGGGAGAAGAATTATGATGTGAAATCTTGAATTCTTTGCAAAGAGCTTCCACTATGTTATTATTCAAGTTCGATCCATTATCAGTAATGATCTTACTTGGCACACCATAACGACATATAATCTGATTCTTTATAAACCTCACAAACTTGCTCGGTTACATTCGCATATGATGCCGCTTCAACCCATTTTGTGAAGTAGTGAATTGCCACCAAAATGAAACGATGTCCAGTCGAAGCTTTGGGCTCAATCATGCCAATCATATAAATTCCCCACATGGAGAAGGGCCATGGGGAGGAAATGACATTCAACAGTGTCGGAGGAACATGAATCTTATCTGCATAAATTTGACACTTGTGACATTTCTTCACAAACTTGCAACAGTCAGATTCCATTATCAGCCAATAGTAACCTGCTCACAACATCTTCTTAGCCATAGCACATCCATTGGAATGAGTACCAAAGGAACCTTCATGGACTTCAGTCATCAACAGGTCTTCTTCGTGTCTATCCATGCATTTGAGCATAACCATATCAAGGTTTCTCTTGTACAATACATCACCATTCAGGTAGAAATTGTCGGATAATCTTCTCAAAGTCTTCTTATCTTTCAAAGATGCCCTAGGCAGGTAAATCTGACTTTGGAGGAAACACTTGATATCAAAATACCACAGCTTCTCATCTTTTATCTCTTCAACAACAAACACATGAGTTGGCCTATCAAGACGCATCACAGTTAAATTGGGAACTTTGTTCCAATACCTTACCACAATCATTGAAGCTAAAGTTGCAAGAGGATCTGCCATCCACTTTTCATCTCGAGAGATATGATGAAACTCAACCTTTGTAAAGAAAGTTGAAATCCTCCTTGCATAATCTCGATATGGTATCAAACCGGGTTGATTCGTCTCCCATTCACCTTTGATTTGATTCACAACCAAAGCTGAATCTCCATAGACGTCGAGATATTTGATTCTGAGGTCAATGGCCTCTTCAATCCCCATAATGCAAGCTTCATACTCAGCCATATTATTTGTACACTTGAAAGTCAATCTGGCTGTAAATGGAAAATGCGTGCCTTGAGGAGTAATAATCATTGCCCCAATGCCATTACCATACTGATTAACAACTCCATCAAATACCATGCCCCAATGGGAACCAGGTTCTAGCCCTTCTGCAAGCAATGGTTCATCACAATCTTTCATTTTCAAGTACAAAATCTCTTCATCAGGAAAATCAAACTGCACTGATGGTAATCTTCAATCGGTTGGTGAGCCAAATGGTCAGCCAAGACACTACTTTTAATCGCTTTTTGAGATCGGTATTCAATATCATACTCGGATAACAACATCTGCCAACGGGCAATTCTCCCAGTTAAAGCAGGCTTCTCAAAAATATACTTGATTGGATCCATTTTGGATATCAACCAAGTGGTATGATTCAACATATATTGACGCAGACGCTTAGCAGCCCAAGCCAATGCGCAACAAGTCTTCTCTAGCATAGAATACCGAGTCTCACAATCGGTGAAATCTTACTGAGGTAGTAAATATCATATTCTTTCTTTTCCATTTTCATCTTTCTGACCAAGAACATAACCCATACTCTCTTCAAGCACAGTCAAATACATGATCAACGATCTTCCTTCAACAGGCAGAGACAAAATCGGAGGCTCAAGCAAATACTTTTTGATACTGTTAAAAGCTTTCTGGCAATCTTCGGTCCAATCATAAGACTGATCTTTCCGAAGAAGCTTGAATATAGGCGCACATGTGGAAGTCATGTGGGAAATGAATCTTGAGATATAATTCAAGCGGCTGAGAAAACCTCTGACTTGCTTCTCTATTTTGGGCTAATGCATCTCTTGTATTGATTTGACCTTGGCAGGGTCAACCTCAATACCCTTCTCGCTGAAAATAAAGCCCAACAACTTACCAGAACGAACACCAAAAGTACACTTATTTGGATTCAAGCGGAGTTTGTACTTCCTTAAACGCTGGAATAACTTCAACAAATGCTCAACATGTTCCTCTTCATCAATAGATTTAGCAATCATATCATCAACATAGACTTCAATCTCTTTATGCATCATATCATGAAAAAGAGTAGTCATTGCTCTTTGGTAAGTTGCACCAGCATTCTTAAACCGAAAGGCATCACTCTATAACAGAATGTTCCTCAGGGTGTAATGAATGTGGTATTCTCCATATCCTCGGGTGCCATCTTGATCTAATTATATTCGGAAAATCCGTCCATAAACGAAAAAGACTTTGAATTTAGTTGTATTGTCTATCAACATATCAATGTGTGACAGAGGAAAACCATCTTTCAGACTGGCTTTATTCAAATCTCTATAATCAACACACATACAGACTTTTCCATCCTTCTTTGGAACATGCACAATATTGACCATCCACTACGGATACTCAGCGGTAACAAGGAAATCAGCGCCAATCTGATTCTACACTTCCTCTTTGATCTTCACTGTCATATCAGGATGAGTTCTCCTCAACTTCTGCTTGACTGGAGGGAATTCTGGCTTCAACGATAATCTATGCTCCACAATCTCAGAATCCAAACCAGGCATGTCTTGATAGGACTAGGCAAACACATCTTAATACTCTCGAAGAAGATCAATCAACCCCTTCTTCACTTCTGGACACAGTCGATACCCAATCTTGACTTCCTTCACATCATCTTCGGAACCCAAGTTGACTAACTCAATCTGCTCTTCGAATGGCTGAATGGCTTTTACCTCGTGCTCAAGTATACAAAACAATTCATCAGATACTTCATAATGATTTGATATTTTGTTTTTAGAGAAGTGAATTGTGACCAAATATTATGCAGATGGACAAAATTATTATTTATTTATGTTTTTTGTGATTACCATTTTCAGAAAAAGCAAAAAGTACAAATAAGATATCATAGATGTGGATGAATATAATTATATTTTATTGATGATCAAATTTGAAAATGCCCAAAGAATGTTCACTTCTCCCTTAGGCATAGGAGATGGATTTTCAAAAACAAATAAAAGCAATTACTTAGATCGATGCACAATAATAGGAACATCCACAGCAGTCCAATTGTTGCAAGCTTTCCCATGCGTTACAAAATTTGGTGTAGTCTTCATCTTCATCACCCTCGATTAAGACATCCAAGTGTTGTTCATTACCATGAATGAACCCTCCGCTACGGAAACTGGGTTGCATATCTTCAGCTCTAATCACAGATGAACCTCGTTGGAATCCCAAACCAACTCTTCTCTTGTTATCGGCGACCTCTACCATCTGGCCCCACTGATCAAAATTACCATCTTCGACAATTTCTGCGCATCTTTGAATGAGGACATAGGTGCGCCAACTCTCTTTTCCTCAGCAATAGATAAGGCTTGGAACGGAGTTCCAATCTCATCCTCAGCTTCTACATAAGAGAAAGACGACAAGTGGCTTACCAACAAAGCCTTCTCCCACCGATAATAACCAACTTTCCATTCTTGACGAACTTCAATTTTTGATGCAACATTGACGTAACTGCTCCCTCATCATGTATTCATGGCCTTCCTAACAAGCAGCTATAAGCCGGGTGGATATCCATTACTTGGAAAGTAATTTGGAAATCACTCAGACCTATCTTCATAGGAAGGTTCACTTCACCAATCACAGTTTTGCGAGAACCATCAAAAGCTTTGACGATCACACCACTATATCTCATCGGAGCACCTTGATACGACAATCTTGACAGAGTAGACTTTGGGAGTACGTTCATAGAAGAACCAGTATCCACTAACACATTTGACAGAGCATCCTCCTTGCAATTCATTGAAATATACCACGCTAGATTGTGATTCCTACCTTCCTCAGGAAGTTCCTCATTACAGAAGCTCAAGTTGTTGCAGGAAGTGATGTTAGCCACAATATGATCAAACTGATCCACCGTAACATCATGATCAACATACGCTTGTACCAATACCTTTTGCAATGCCTCTCTGTACGCTTCAGAGTTCATAAGCAGAGACAACACTGAAATCTTGGAAGGAGTTTGGAGCAGCTACTCCACCACGTTGAATTCACTCTTCTTAATTAATCGAAGTACCTCATCATCATCGCTAGGCTTCAAACCGCTGGATTCACCAGACTGACACTTTGGAGCTCTAATTGGATCTACTGCAGGTACTTCCACCTTCTTACCAACTGAACAATCTTCTACATTCTTTGGGAACATTGGCCCAAATACTCGACCACTACGGGTCACCTTCATAACATCAACAATGCTCACAACAGAACTAGTCGTAGGCAAAGGAACCTCTTGACTATTCTCTAGCATGGTAGCATTATACTGATACGGAACAACTTTATCGGATGCATACGAGACTGGACCCGCTAATCGTATAATCAACGGCGATACCAATCTGTTGCTGACACTGTTACTGCTGCTACTGTCAAATTGTATCACCACTCTACCTGGTGTCTTGAACACAGGAAGTATGACATTCACATCGTCATCCATGTGACGGGACTGGAGAATCTGAATCATACCTTCATCCATCAACCTTTGGATGTCTTTCTTCACAACCATACAACCTCTAGGGTTGACACTGCAGATTGCAAAACCATCATGGTCATGCTCACAATCACTTACCAAACAGATATCATTGTGCATCATCATCAAGGACCTTCTAATAAAGTGGACATCAAATACCTTGAACTCCCTAGGACAACCTCCACCATATTAACAGATGAATTGCCATGAGCAGGTAGTGGGTTAGCTTTGACATTCGACGCACGGTCCTCAAAGGAAACCATTTCACTCTTAACCAGCTTTTAGACTTCATACTTCAGGGGGTAGCAGTTCTCAATATCATGACCGAGAGCTCCTTGATGAAAGGCACAACGAAGTTCTGGTTTATACCACCATGGAAGTGATTCAGGAATCTAAGGCGGATTTCTCGGTTGCAAAAGGTACTTGAGAACCAATGATGGATACAATTCAACATAAGTTATAGGAATTGGGTCAAAAGAGACCTTCTTCCTCTCAAAATTTTACGGTTGTTGATGATTGTTGATATTGTTGTTGTTGTAAGTGTTTGTTCATTGCGGTGGCTGTTGTTGACGTTGTTGTAGAACTGGTGTAGATTGATTGTTAGAAGATACCGGAATTACATATGATACTTGATGATGGTGTTGACGGGGTTGTAGACTCCTTCTAACATGAGGCCTCCTCTGCCTCATAATAGATACTGCATTGGTCTCGTTCTCTTTCTTTCTGGAAAACCCACTGCCATACTTCTTGCTAGACGAAACCTCTTCTTTAGACAACCGTCCCTCTCGGACACCTTCTTCCAACCTCATCCCCATGTTTATCATCTCAGTAAAATCACTGGGGGTACTGACAATCATGCACTCATAGTAAAATGAGCTCAGGGTCTTGAGAAAAATCTTGGTCATCTCCTTTTCTTCCAAAGGAGGATTGATCTGAGCGGCAAGTTCTCTCCATCGATGGGCATATTCTTTAAACGTCTCCTTATCCTTCTGAGACAATGATCTTAACTAATCCCTATCCGGAACCATATCCATATTATACTTGTACTGCTTCACGAAAGCCTCACCCAAATCATTGAACGTGCGGACACTCACACTATCCAAACCCATGTACCACCTCAAAGCGGCACCAGTCAGACTGTCTTGGAAATAATGAATCAGTAACTGATCATTATCAGTTTGCGTCGACATCTTTCTAGCATACATGACGAGATGACTGAGCGAACAAGTATTCCCCTTATACTTTTCAAAGTCCGGGACTTTGAACTTCATCGGGATTTTCATATTAGGAACCAAGCAAAGTTCCACAACACTCTTACCGAACAAATCTTTTCCCCTCAAGGTCTTCAACTCCTTTCACAGGTCAAGGAATTGGTCTTTCATTTCATCCATCTTCTTATACACATCCGGACCCTCAGACGGCTCAGAATGATAGATGGTGTCTTCAACATGGGGTAAAGTGTGAACAATCGGTGGTGGCACAGACATGACCGGGCTAGACGCCAGCATGGAAGCAAATGTAGGCGCAAAACCTTCAGGCATGAAATTGGGCAACATTCCCCACGGGAATCCGGCAGGCATAGAAGGCGCAAAGTGAGCAGCAGTAGCAGGAATGGTAGAGGTAGCAACCTCTGAAATGACAATTCTCTAAGGAGGAGGAGTTACAGGCGTTGGAGAAGATTGGCTCTGAGCAGCTACCACTGACTCCATCATGACAGTCATACGGGAAATCTCGTCCTTCAAATCTTTGTTCTCTTGCTCTAGATGTTCCATGATTCTTGAGTGATTGGCATGGGTATTGTATCGATGAGCCAGCTTGGCTGAAGCACCGAAGAAATACCAAAAAGACATCTAGAGGAAGAGAAACCTGATATGCAAATGATGCATGAAATACAATGCTTGATTGTTTTTATTTTTTAAGGAACTTACTATTTTATTTGCAAATGTATAATTTATAACAACAATTGCAACGATTTGATATGACCATAAAAAATCTCTTTTATTTATATAATTGGAAGGATTACACTTAGTACAATTTCAGAAACCAAAATTAAAAATACAAGAGGAAAGGAGACTAGTCATCCTAAGGATCCCCAACAACAATATCAGAAGATCGGGCCGCAGGCGTGTACTTCCTTCAGATACGTCGAACCTCGAATTCAAAGGAAGTCTTCATATGAGTCTTCTCAA